>NW_008614254.1:0-18823 GCF_000691845.1 Merops nubicus | reverse complement strand
CCAGGCCTTAACGGTCGCGCGGGTTGCCTCCGCAGGTCGCCGAGCTGCTCTTCGGGACGGCCGCGGCCGCCGGGCTCCGGTACGACTGCGTGTGCGGCGTCCCGTACACGGCGCTGCCCCTGGCCACCATCCTCTGCGCCGAGCACCAGGTTCCCATGCTCATACGGCGGAAGGAGGCGAAGGACTACGGTGAGGCCTGCGGGGCAGCAGCTAGGGCCTGCTCGTTGCCTTGCTTCGGAGATGGCTTTGTATCTTTAGGGCCCTTTTGTAACGCGTGTGTCTCTGTTCCAGTTTAAGGGTATCACTCGATGCAAAAAAGCGTTCCCTTTTCCCTCTAAAATGTACCTCCCGCAGCAGCCCAGCCTGACCAGGCTCTACCGGCTGCTTGCTGGTGAGGCTGCAGCTTGAATCCTGCTATAGTGGGCATGGAGTTTCTGCAGGGGGCACTTTTTCTTCTTTTGGGGTTTTTGTTTGTTTGTTTGTGGGGTGGGTTTTGTTTGCTTCCGTTCTTAAGCAATGTCTTTTTCTTCCTTGGCACTATTCCTATGGTTCTGAGTTACTGTCCTTTTTCAGAAATGAAGATTTATAGCTCAGTTTCTCTGATATGCTGAGACCAGTGCCACGTTTCACCCCCAAACAGAACTTTTTGTGTATTGACTACAAGAGGAACGTTTCTGGTCTCTTTATTTACCTCTCCACCCCCTTTTTTCTTTCACATCCTGTAGTCCAGTAATCAGTGGGCAGGGTGGACCAGGTGAGAAACAATTCTACCCCAGATGAACCATTTATTTATAAGGGAATGGGGTGAGTAGACTGAAGTGTTAATGCACTATATATAGCAACTGGATTTCTACTTGTGCTACTAGATAGATACTAGACCTATCCTCTCCCAACAGTATTTAATTAGAAAGTGTGCATGTTAAAACTAAACGTTATCTTTGTGTTAGTCAAGTGTGCCAGGCATGAGGATGTTTGCAGTTCCTCCTGAAGACAAGGCAGCTGTGACAGCAGTGAGTTAGTTGCCTGGCACAAGGTTGCTCCCTAGGCTGTCATGGTCTAAGCACCGGCCTGGCTGCATAATGTTCTCCTGCTGCTTGCTGCTTCCTGAGAAAGCTGGGCATCTTTTGTTGCTGCCCCCGGGGAGGCTTTTCATGGAAGTTGTTGCTTAGCACAAAGGCATTTGGGGTTTTACTCCTTCTAATTGTTCTAACAGGCACAGAATGCTGCCTGTGGAAAATGGGATATGTGCTGAACAGTACCAGTAACTTGACTGCTTTAAAGAAGTTTCAAGTAACTGGAGAAAATGGTTTTGTAGTTTTGATCATGGCAATAATAAACTTCTGTAGTCATCCAAAGCTTTAAATTTGTGCAGTTAACATTATACCAGTTTTAGTAATGAAACATAAATATTTTATTAACTTGAAAAAGTAACAGTCCATATGAATGGAATTAGAAGTTGGTGGCTGAGCTGTGGTAAGAACTATGGTAACTGGTGTCAGGTAATAACTGAAAAAGTTACCTTTCCAGACCCACGACGAATGTGAAACTCCTGTTCTCTTGAAGTCCCGTTCCATTGGACTTCAGGATATGCTGGAGTGTAGGCTTATATGGAGAACAAATCTGATCTTTACATTAGCATGGAGAGTTAAAGTTTTGATACTTTAAAGATTTTCGGGGAGTCTTTTAAAGTTTGTTCATTTAGTGGAATGTTTGCTTTTTATTTCTAAGGTACTAAGCGGATGGTAGAAGGCATCATTAATCCAGGAGAAACATGCTTGATCATTGAAGATGTGGTAACAAGTGGATCTAGTGTACTGGAAACTGCAGAAGTTCTTCAGAAGGAAGGTTTAAAGGTCACAGATGCCATAGTGCTGTTGGACAGAGGGCAGGGTGGCAAGGCCAGGCTAGAGGAACGTGGGATTCGCCTGCACTCTGTGTGCACATTGTCCAGGTTGCTGGAGATTCTCCAGCAGCAAGGAGAAGTGGCTGTTGAGATGGTTGAAAACGTGAAGAAGTTCATTCAGGAAAACATGTTTGAGCCCGTGGCTCAGAACGGCCTCGCCCCTGTGAAGAGCCCACGCAGAGAGCTGAGCTTCAGCGCTCGTGCTGAGCTGCCAGGGGTCCATCCTGCTGCAGCCAGGCTTCTCACCCTCATGGAGAAGAAGCAAACCAACCTGTGCTTTTCCGCTGATGTCACCAGCTCTAAAGAGCTGCTGCAGTTAGCTGCCACCCTGGGCCCCAGCATCTGTATCCTGAAGACTCACATAGACATCCTGAATGATTTCAGCCAAGAGGTAGTAAAGGAATTGAGAGCACTCGCAGATCGACATGAATTCCTGATTTTTGAGGACAGGAAATTTGCAGACATTGGCAACACAGTAAAACATCAATATGAAGGTGATTATCATCAACCTCAATTTACTGTATCTTTTCTGCTGGTGCAACTGCAGTGCTGACACATGTTGTCAGAGGGGAAAATCTCCAGCCTTGGAGGAGACTCAAGGGGACGAGGCCCTGAGCAACGTGATGTAGCTTTGAAGTTAACACTGCTGAAAGAGCATGACCTCCAGAGGTCCCTTCTCTTTTTATGAGTCTGTGGTTGTGCTCAGCAAGTACTTTTGCTTGTTTGCCGTAAGAAAATGCAGTGTGGGTTCTTAACGCAGTCTGCTGTTGAACACTCGTGTGCTCGTTATGGCTTTCTTTCAATACTGCATCTGCAACTGTAGAACCATTTTTCTCTTCTTCTCATCCACATGTCCTGTCTGAGCTGCATACTGTATTGAAAGGTAGCACCTGTGGCAGTGGATTTCTAGGTTGCCATAAATGTCTCTGTGATTAAAAGGTGACAAACACTAAGAAGTGTTTGTGAAAGGTAAAACTGAGAGATTTCACTTTGTGGTTAGGCAGCCTTTGGAACTGCCTGACGAGAGTGAACTTGTAACTGCTTCAGCAGTAAAACTGTCTTTTGAATGATTTGTTGTGCAGCTTGTTTTGTGTAACTCATGCTTCTCATTTAATACATGTCTAATGACACTGTGCTTGTGTCTTCCTGCCCATGTTCTCAGGTGGTGTGTTCAGAATCGTGTCCTGGTCGGACATCATTAATGCCCACGTGGTTCCAGGCTCTGGAGTTGTGAGAGGTCTGAAGGAAGTAGGTCTTCCCCTCCAGCGTGGCTGTCTTCTTGTCGCTGAGATGAGCTCCCAAGGGTCCCTTGCAACGGGTGAATACACGAAAGCTGCAGTAAGTAGGCAGTCTCCTTTCAGGTTAAAAGCTTGTAAAGTGTTATGACAGAGAGGTTTCTAATATTTGCACTTCCAACAGTGTCTCCACCTATGTTAAAAGTTTGGGTTTTTTCCCCTGTGGAGACTTGGGAATCTCAGTGTGCTGTTTAAAAGGTGCAGGTGTGGGCTAGTTGTGTGAGGTGGTCAGAGTTCATGCTGAATTCTAGTAAACTTTTCAAGTTTGCTATTAGCCTGCCCCTTTTTTTTTTTTCATTAAACAATAAATTTCCAATTAAATTAATTCCTTGTATTACTTATAACATAGAAAGAAACATAGCATTCACATTCCTGACTGCAGTTGCAGCAGGGTCAGCGAGGGGTGGTTGACTTTATACTGGTAAAGGAAAATCATGTTTCATACCCCTGCCTGGCATGGAAGTGTGGATGAGAAACAGATCACTAGCCAAGCTTAGATTTAGGTATATTGCTTGTAACTGTTTACTGATACTGTTAATTCCTTCAGGTACAGATGGCTGAAGACAACTCTGATTTCGTCTTTGGATTCATATCTGGATCTAGAGTTAGTGATAAACCAGAATTTCTTCACTTAACTCCAGGGGTGCAGCTACAAACTGGAGGTAATCTTTTGTCATATAGTCTGTGTGTAGGTACAGTAAGTGATGTAGACTTCAGTGGAAGAGTGGCTTCTGAAAGGGGTTTGGTTGCTGATTGTCTGGTGGAGAATCTGCCACTATGGGCTGCCCTCTTTATTACTGGTTGCTCTGATCCCTTTCCTAGGAGCTCTGAAAGGCAGCCAGCAGGCTACACGGCTTTGTTCATGTGCAGGGGTCTGTGCTTACCACAAAGCACAGTCCTTAAGACACATATATCTAACCTAACACCTGTCTGAAGACAATTTACAACTACTCAGTAGTAGTAGAAAAAAAGATTTGTAACGAATACAGAAGTCTAACTGTAACACTGTTGATACTGATACAGGTGCAGTATCAGTGAATTGGAAGTCTTGCACTGACTAAGCAGGTTATAACTGAACCAGGCAGGGGAGATGTGTTTCTCTGCAGTACTTAATTCCTGCGAAACCTGAAAAAATCCCAAGCTTTTACCTGAAAGTTTGAGAGTTTTGTCTGTTTTAAGAAGGCAAAGGCTTATGTCAGTAATCCTGATTGGTTCTTCTTTGTGTAAGTGTCCCATCTCTTGTGATTGTTAAACTGTGAAAAAGGAGAGTGTGCTCTGTTGGATTTTATCTGCCATGGGGGGGTTGTTAGTTGGAGACACAGTTTTGTGGACTGTTAGGGTGAGAGCTGGAACACCATACCTGTTCTCTGTTCCAGCACCTCATTCAAGGTTTTTAGTAGATAGTCTTGTATTAACTTAAAAAATGGTGTCTCTATTTCAGGTGATAACCTTGGACAGAAGTACCTAAGCCCCAAAGAAGTTATTGGTGAAAAAGGTTCAGATATCATCATTGTGGGACGTGGCATCTTGTCAGCTTCGGACCATCTTCGAGAAGCAGAGAAGTACAGGAAGGCAGCCTGGGAGAGCTACATAAGCAGACTTGGTATTTGTGCAGAAGATTGAAAGAGGTCACTTCCCTAGTCAATAAGCAAAGCAGATGGAGCTGCTGTCATTGTGAGACTTCCAGTTAAATATATGGGCACTTCAGCGAGTAGAAAACGTACCTCTTGGAGAAAAATCTGTTACTCAGCTCTGCTGTTTCCAAGGATCCAGTATGGGTCTTAATCCCACACTGTGCAACTCAATGATGTGTTGTTTAATAAATACTTTTTTGCTACTGTTTTCCTTTCATTGCATCTCTAAGTTTTCCTTCTGTGGCAGTGTGAAATGCTGTTTTCAGACCCAAAATATTATAAAAGGTCATCCTAGTGTGTTTGTGACTGCAGGAATTATGATTCTGTTTACACGAGCTACAAAGAATTTTTCAGAGCAACTAGTTGCGTGCTTAATCACAGTGGAGCTGATGAATCCTCTAATGAGAAACAAAAACGTTCTTTCTGGTCACTGAGTTCTTGTGACAAGAGCTAGAATACCTCCAGCAATTAATTTCCGCTCTTCACAATGAATAAGGAGAAGTAGAAATACTTTGAATGATTGGTTTTGATCAGAAAGAATGGAATAACCTTAAATAAATCTAGTGTGTGTGTGGTGGAAATCTTGCTGTGAAGGAGGCAAAGGTGAATGGTAATGTTGCTAGCCTGTTGCTGTTCCTGGGCTGATGCAAAGCACAGAGAGAAAGCTGGGTCCCTTTGTTAACACACCTGTAGACTAGGAGCACCTTGATCTAGTGAGAAGAATTTTTTGGTGTTAGTGATGGATTCTTCACTAAGCCTTGCAAAACAGGAGGTTGGAGCTGCAATGCAGTTCAAAAGGAGAGCTTTTGATGGGTGGTTAGATTAATCTAGGCAGTGTCTGAGACCAAGGGACACAGGCTTGGATCTGAGGGCTTTGCCTTGTGCTTCTCCTACTTGTGACACTGCTCTGTTGGCAGATTTCAATATACAGCTGAGACTTCCTCACTTTGGATGTGTTGGAGATGCTGACCTTACCCTCTCACGCTCCCTAGATGTGTGGGAGCATGCCCACACATGCCCTGGAAGCATGCTTCCCTTGGGGCTGAGGAATTGCTTATGGTGGAAAGAATATTAAAACCTGGTGTCTGTTCTGTTTTCCTTGGGGTTACTGTTTGCTTCAGTAGCCTTACGTATCTTGGCCTCCATCTTCCCCAGGTGTAAATTCTCTTGGCCACCTTTCACAGCTGGAAGCTTTTGAGTGTGTTGTATCTTGTGCAGCCAACTTGCCATGGTCTATGAGTTGTATTTCACATCAACTTCTAAAAAATTCCAGTCCTTCAAAGTGAACAGGGGATTTGGGATTTGTTTACTGTCTCAATTACCTGATGACCTTGAGGTCTGTAGCAGAAACAACTGCCTCACGCCAACTGTTTTCAAAATTACTTTTCCCACCAGAGGGAGCTGAGATTCTATTTTTCAGGAGAGTCGATGTCCCAGCAGGTTTACAGCTAACAGTATCCAATGATGACACCAACTCCAGATACGCTTAGGCTGAAAATTGTTCTGGTTTTCAACCAGTTACATCCTTGCTGATGCCCCCGTTTAAAACAGTGGCATTTACCAGAAGGCAGCCTCAGGCTGGAGGTCAGCACGGTGTGGGGTTGGAGGGTCACTCCTCCAGCACACACAGAGTTTGGTTAGGTTTGTGTGTTCCACTAACTGTGCTGAATTGTAGGCGAGTGGCTGACAGCTACGCAGCTCAATCCCGGAGCAGGCTCTTGGAGAGCTGGTGTGTCAGCCCTCTGGATGCAAAAGTGGCAGTCGAGTTGGGAGAGGTGGATGTGGTCTAATGTCTAGGATCTTGTAGAGGATTCATGCAACATTTTCTTTACAAAGTGAGTTCTGAGGAACAGACCCATTGGAAAACTTCATTTCACAGTCCTTCATTGTGCACTCAGTAAATCATCCAGAAAGGGCTGTTTTCTGGCTCTTCATCTGACACCAATGTTGCAAACATTTCAATTAGTAAAACAAAAACCTGTTACTTCCTATATGCCTTCTTCTGTCAGAATGATTATAGTAAACAAGTGTGTGCACTTTCTTTGAGGCACCTGAAAGTGATTAAAAATCCATTTCAAATTAAGAACAAATGTTAATTTCCTTGTTTCCCCCTGCTGCTCACATTCATCGCATAGTTCCTGCTGTTGATCCCGACTGTTCCTAACATGGGAACTAGGTCACAATTTAGAAAACTCATTTGCATCATAATACACGAATCTGAAAGTCCTGCAGTTCATTCTCTGATCTGATTGAGGCTGGGGCAGAGACATAAGGCTGTGTTTAGATTGCCGGGCTGTCACGTGATTTATATTATCTTGGCAAGCTGACATTTTTTATGAAATTTCTGTCCTTAATCCACGCTGGAGCGTGGTTTATAGCAGAATGAAAGGATATCACACTTCTGCTAGTGAAGTGTGATCAAGCGCTGGCAGCACTGGCAGCGGAGGAGGCTGCCTTGCTGCCACTGCTCAGCAGCCACCCTGGGAGAGACCAGCACACACTGGAACCAGGAAAGAATGGCTCTTGTTATGTGTGTGCAAAGTTCACTCTGTCTCTGCGAGGTGGATATCTGTGTCTAGCACCAGGAGTGCTTTGTCAAGAGAACCCAGCCTGGGCACTTCAATCGGTGTGACCGCTTAAGTACGGTGCTTGACTCGGGCTTAAAATTCTTGCAAAATCTTGATATCCAGCACTAAACTAAATGCGGCAATATAATTTTTATCTTTGGAAGTATGACTTGTATGTCATAGTATCAATGTTGCCTTATTAACCAATAACTGGTCATGTGATAGTTTCCACAGTCTATTCTCTGAAAATCTGTTTAAGACTTAATCCCAGAAAAATAAATTAAGCACTTCCCTTTAAATTTATGCTGAAAGCCTGTTGCTGAGGACTTTTTTTTTTTTAGCAAGCAACACAAGCATTGCATTTGGGGAACAGGACCAAAGGATGTGAAACAGCCATAGGAAGTTTGTTTCCAGATCTGAGTTATTGAGGTCACTGTCTCAGTGCAATGGTTTGTTTTGAAAGGCTTGCAATGGGACCGTGGGCTAGACAGACTGGGTGCTTTGTGTGTAATCCCTCTCTGGTTCTTGGTCATTCCGTAGCACAGTGACAAGTACAGCTTCATCTCTGAACACTGCAGCAAATTAAAACCCAGCCTGATGCCTGCTCCAGGTTCAGGTTTTCCTCTAAATCTTTTGGCAGTGGTTTGCAGGCTGGGAGTGGTGAGCCTGCCTGTATGTCTGGGCTCACACAGGCTTCAGCCTTGGTTCCCTGCTTTTGCATGATCCATGTCCTCCTCTGAACTCCTGCTCATAAGCTGATGGTGTCCACAGTCAGACTGTGAGAATGCAGGTGTGTGGGTGGGGTTGGCCAGCATGGAGAACAGGAGGAAGCCCAAGCGAGGCCATAACTGCAAAGTTCTTGCTTATGGCATGGTCTCCCGAGCAGAAGTGTGATGGTGTGCTGTAGGTTGTGTTTAGCCCAAACAGGTGTTGCAGAAGGAGAAGCCAAGCTACTGCAGTCACTTTTGGGCTGTTCCTGAGCAACTAATAGTAGCTATACAAAAGATACTTTCACAAACAGGACTACTTAAAAAGGACATTCTGGACACTGGACATTCTGCAGTGTTCCCTGCAGCTGATAATTTCTGCTTAGCTGAGAGGTATCATTTTAGCCTGATGATGGAAGCAGCCATAAAGGCAACCTGGTTATAAAGGGGAAAATATTGTACAGAAGAGGATCTCTGCTCAAATACTGACAGAGCATGCCTGCCAGCCTAGGAACCAGGCCTGGGAACCAGAAGCATCATTGAGGAGAGCAGCTGGCATCTTTGAAGTGCAGCTGGATACCAAGAAACCAGATGTCTTGATCTGGGGTAGAACAGAACTAATTCTGTTCAGTGATTTTACTTCAGCTAAAGCTCTTCTAATTAACTGCACTTTCTGAAGCTAGCAACATATTTTCGTAGACAGCGTGTGCTTCTAGCAGTAGTAACGCTCTGTGTTTAGAGTTACTACTGAGGACTGGTATGTACACCAAGGTCACTGCTAAAGCATTTTACCACACTGAGGGGGGCAGAAAGTAAAGGCTGCAGCTGCGGGGAGGAGTGGACAAGACAAGTGACCCTAAATTGACCAGTGGGGTATTCTGTCCCATATTCCTCATATTCAGTATAAAGTGAAGGATCAGGAGGGTCAAGCCTTCCCTTCCTCTCTTTTGCTGCTCCTGCTGCAGTGGCTGGCATCCCAGGAGGACTTCATCCATCCTGCCTTTGATCCCAAGCCATGTGTTCCTGAACTTAGTTCCAGGATCCAGCTCCTGTATCCAGTCGCCATCCGCGGCTGAGTCCAGCCTGGGACTTTTCCCTGGGGTCTGCTCCCCAGCAGGGGGTGACGGTGACATATTGCCATCGGGGGGAGTTGGGTTCAATACTGGCTTTGTATATATTCCATTTTAGTAGTGGTAGTTTCATTAAAGCTGTTTTACTTTTCTTTGCTAATTGATAAGTCTGTCTCCCTTATTCCCTTTCTCTTCCTCTTTGGGTGGGGGAGAGGGGTTAACAGAGAGCATCAGTCACAGGTCTGGGGGTGTCCCTAACCCCAAACCATGACACCAAAGTAATCCTGAGATACCAGTGATAAGTGCAAAACCAAAGAACTGTCACAACAACTTATCATCTGGAAAGGTGAAAAAAAAGTCTCAAAATGAAAGAAGACATCCTGAGAAAAGTAAGTTGGCTGGAATCAGTTTGATGAGCATTTGGTACCAATAACATTTTAAAAAAATATTTTTATATATGTAGAAAGGCCGGCATGTAAGTAATTATGGATATTTTATGCTTTACTAGTGGTAATCCTGCAATAATTTGTAATATTGAAATACAGACTTGCTGCTAATATTGATTGCTGCTGCTGTGGAAATACATTTGCTCTCTGGTAGTAATTTGTAGTAGCACGTAGTATAGAGGTACTTGTTTTGCCAGTTGTAACTATACTTGCCTCAAAAGCAGCAAGCTGTAATGAAGTGAAGAACATAGGTAATAAATCCTCAATGTCTTTGTGCATGACTGAGTCCTGCAGACTTGCAAAGGGGCGCAGGCTTTGCACACTCACATTACCCATTACCTGGTGTCAGAAGTGGGGTTCTGTGAGACACAGGTCATGAAAGCTTGGGAGAAGGCAGCAGAAGAGCAGTGAAGATGGCAAGAGGGGAAGGAGGGAAAACCCCTCAGCAGGACAGGGACTGGGCACCTGAGAGTTGGCTGGATTGGAAAACACTGCGAGCAGAGTTTGGGAAGTGGCAGGACAGTCACAACTGCAAAGTGCAGAAGCATGAGCAATGGGCTTTGAATCCCCTAGTTTTGCTATGAACCCATTACTTAGGCAACTAGAAATGAACCTCAGACTCTTGGCTATATAACAGCTAGAGCAGAGCCTACATGCTTGGCCTCAGAAAATGAGATCATTGATAGATACAAATACTGGAAATGGATAACGAGGAGGAAGGCTTTGATTCTGGCAGCAAGTCCCCCACCCTTGCTTCCTTACCTGAGCATTGTCCACAGCCTCCTTGTATCCTCGTAACAAAACTTGCCTGGTACCACTCCTGTCTTCTGCCAGAGAGAAGGGTGCTCCCCCACCACCTTGGGTCACTGTGACCTCTGCAAATTTTAATGCAGAGCAGCTCTGTCAGCTGTCCTCAAAGTATAGCAAAAAGCCCCACAACGGATGGGTGGCATGGTGCTACCAGCTTGGAGCTGGAGCCGTGGTCCTCAATCACACTGAGGCTGCACAACCGTTCCTGGGAGGAAGAATATTTTTCCTAAACCCTGATGCAGAGGCCAGAGTGAATCCCTTCTCCCCATTACCTTTGATAATGCATGCTGTTAGAAGAATGCCAGGACCAGGAGGATATCTCCCCTTCCCTGGAGTACTTCTGATGGGTTTCTGGCTGGACAATGAGACTGGCTGCTCAGGATGTCCTAAAGGAACATGGGGAGATCACCCAGGGCATGATGGTTCTGCCAGCAACAGCAGTAGGGAAACTAAATCTCTTGCAAAATCTGACCTGGTGGGCCAAAAAAACCTGGCCTTGTTACACTATGAAACCTGGGAATTGCTCAGCCCTTATGGGGAGACAACAAGGACAGGAAAGCACCCCCAAAACAATGGTTTCTGAAAGGGAAAGTGGGGTCAGGGCTGTTCAGATGCCAAAGGGAGATTGGAATGATAAGAATAAGGTATGAAATGCACAAACTACTGACACTGGTCAATCTGACACAAGGAAATGCCCTGGCAAAGAGGAGCATGCTCTGGAATGGAGAGACTTGTGAGATCTCCTGCAAGGAATATGATTCACAGCAGGCCAGGTAGAGGGGATGCCCATGTTCATCTTGCAGAGACTGTGGGGTAAGTGCAGCGTGGGCAGCACCAGCAGCCCAGGGTGGCAGGGAAGGGGCCAGGTGGTGTTAGTCCCTCTGCTTCCTCCAGCCCAGACAGCTTTGTTCTGTCCATTCCCCAAACCCTGCTACCTAAAACCAAATAGAGGAGCTTCCAACATCAGCCCAGGGAGTCCAAATGACCCTCTCCCAGGTGTCCACAATTTTGGGAATTAATATTAGCACCCCATTTTAATAATTAATATAATTCTAATATTAGAATTAATAGTGAGTGGCAAATACTCCACCTCTTTTCTTATGGGTACAGGAGCCTCAACAGCAATGATGAAAGCTGAGGATGCCCCAGGTTAATTCAGAAATCTCAAGAACAGATCTCTATAGTGATTGCTATGAAAAGATGAGAGCTCCCTGTGGCCAGGATAAAATTGGTTCTGCCTGGTGGAAGGACACTGGGACCCATAGTGGCTGTAGGGCTCTTAAGCATTTTGAGTATGCATATACTAAAAATTTCAGACTATTGATACTCCACTAGACTTTCAGGTGCCAAACCCCCAGACCCAGAGTTCTGTAATTGCTACCAATAAGATACTTGCTGTGGAGACTATTGCCTTTCTGTTACAGGCAGCACCCAAGTTACCTAAAAGTCCCTTTACTTGTGTATGACAGTACTGTATTAGCCCTGTAGCCTCACAAGGCATAACTGCTCTCATCCAAGATTTAGGACAAGGGCCATTATTCAGAAAACTCATTCACCATGTGACTCCCCAGTACAGCCCGCCCTGAAGTCTAACAGCACCTGTTGTTTGATGGCAGACTGTTGTAAATTAAATGAAAACACGGGGCCCTTACATGCTGCTGTCTCCTCTATTAGAAATCTTATTTTTCTGTAGAGCAAGCGGATTAGCCTTGGATGGCTACCTTGGATAGAAAAGATATGTTTCCCACAATCCCATTACAACCTGAAGATTGAGAGAGATTCACTTTTACCTGGGGCAGAATAAAGTTTGCTTTTACCCAGCTGCCCCAGGGGTTCAAACACAGCCCCACATTATCACAGCAGGCTTTAGCTAGGGAGTCTCACTAAGTCCCGCAGAAGCCAGGGATGACAGTATATCAATACACAGGTGACATTTCAAATGAAAGCAAGGTTCCATCAGTAAGGTTCAAATAACGTGTGAGTGCTCTGAGAACTGTAGGATTCTGGCAAGAACATTCCCCAGAGTTTGGTATAATTGCTTGACCCTTAAATGGGCTGTTAAAGAGCCATGCTACTTGGGCATGGGCAGTTCTGCATGAGGCAGCATTTCCATTATTAGTGTGCAGTGTTTCAGAGTATCAGGCCATGGACCCCTCAATACCAAGAGCCTGCATATAGGACATACAGAGAGAGAGAATCAATGGGGATTATAGCAACGGTTTCTCAATAAAGCTCAATTAACTCCTATACCATTTGGATGGAAAGAGGTGGCAAGGTTCCCAGGCATGGTATTTGCCTCTGGACAAATCCTTGCTGACTAATGTCACAGCCCTGTTGGATAGAGGCCCACCCCATGAGGTTAGCCTCTAGAAATGTGAATCCCAGTCTCTAAAACGAAGCGAAGCGTCTGCTCCTGTTCGTTAGGGCTAGAATGGAATAATTCAGTTGGAAGGGACCCACAATGATCATCTCATCCTACTGCCTGACCCACTCAGGGGAGATCAAAAATTAAAGCATGTTGTTAAGGGCATTACCCAAATAGTTCGCTAAACACTGACAGGCTTGGGGCATCAACCACTTCTCTAGTAAGCCTGTTCCAGTATGTGATCACGCTCTTGGCAGAGCAATGCTTCCTAACATCCAGTCTAAACTACCCCAGCACAGCGTGGAACCACTCCCACTTGGTACTGGGGAGAAGAGATCAGCAGCTCGCTCTCCACCACCCCGCCTCAGGAAGCTGCAGGGAGCAACGAGGTCACCCTTCAGCTTCCTTCTCTCCGAACTAGACAAGTCCAGAATCCTTTGCTGCTCCTCAGAGGACATTCCAACACTTTCACCAGCTTTGTTGCTCTCCTCTGGATGCATTCGAGACCTTCACATGCTTCCTAAATTGCAGGGCCCAGCACTGCATCCAGCACTCAGGGTGAGGCTGCACCCCTGCGGAACACAGCAGGATAAGCCCTCTTGACCAGCTGGTTGGGCTGTTGGATGCAGAGGTTTGCCAGAGGTTTACCTTCTGGGTTGCCAGGGCTCACTGCTGACTTGTGTTGAACCTGTTGTCAGCCAGCACCCCCAGATCTCTTTCTGTAGGACTCTCCAGCCACTCCTCTCCCAGTTTATGCTTGTGCCTGGTGTTATTCCATCCTAGATGCAGAATCCAGCTCTTGGTATTGCTAAATTTGATGCCATCGATGATTACACAATGCTACAATCTATCTAGATCCCGCTGCAAGGCCTCTTGTCCCTCGAGACAATCAACAGCCCCTCCCAGTTTGTTATCATCATCAAACATGCTAATGGTGCTTTCAACTCCTGCATCAAGATAATTGGTAAAAATATCTAACAGAATTTGCCCTAGAATTGAACCCTGAGGAACACTGCTGGTGACTGATCACCATCCAGATGTAGCCCCATTCACCACAAACCTTTGAGCTCTGCCCTTCAGCCAGTTCTTTACCCAGCACACCATAAACCTGCTCATCTCCCAGCTGGACGGCCTGTCCAGGAGGATACTGTGAGGGACAATACCAAAAGCCTTACTCAAATCCTGAAAAACGACCTCCACCACCTTCCCTTCACCCACTAGGATAGAAGGATCTCAAATTAAACAGGACTTTCCCATTGTAAACCCATGTTGACTGTGCCTGATGATTGCCTTGTTCTTTAAATGCCTTTGAATAGTACCAAGTATAATTTTCTCCAGATTTTTTTCCAGGAACTGAGGTTTGACTAACAGGTCTGTAGTTCCCTGAGTCTTCTCTCATGCCCTTTTTGTAGATTGGAATAACAGTGGCTAGCTTCCAGTCACAGAGTGAGGTCGTGGCGTTACACCCCCAGCCCTGAATGAGGGTTGGCATAGGGATGAGTCCACAACCAGGCAACAAAGACCCTGTTCGGTTTTCACCCAGGATCTGGCCAGCCTTGGGTGGGATCTGATTAGGAGATCACCACCAGGTGCCCCTGCCTTCCACATGAACTTGGAAGTGGGGCGAGAAGACACCTCTGTAGAAAGTGGCTCTGCTCGCAGCAGAGTTGGGAAGTCTGTCCATATAGCGAGTGTGCTGTGTAGGGATTCTGGTTATGGAAAGGGGCTACCTGATTCTTCACAGGAAGTGCAGTTCCTAGGATAGCGGGGCAAGATCATGAATCTCTCTCTGGGAAAGTTCTACATAACTGGCCTGATTGCCTGGGTCCTTCCATTTCCCATGGTGTGGTTCCTGACTCAGCTCGCTCCCTTCTGCACATCCTTCACAGTGAGTGAGTGTGTTAATTTATTCCTCCCTCCAGTGGCCCGGCGTGTTGGATTGTTGGTGCACGGTTTAAGAGTGGAGGGAGGACTCTGGATGTTGGTTTGCCTGTTGATGATAATATCCTCCTATGCTGGGCAGGTGGTCAGCAAAAGACAGAGTCACAGAATAGTAGGGGTTGGACCTCACTGTCCACTCATCTAAGCTACACTTCCTGAACTTCCTATGAGTATGTTATTGGACACATTGTCAAAAGCCTTCCTGAAGTTGAGGTAGACAACATCCACTGCTCTCCCCTCATCTACCCAGCCAGTCATGCCATCATAGAAAGCTATCATATGGGTCAAGTGTGACCCTTGGTGAATCCATGTTGACCACTCCCAATAAACTTCTTTTCTTCCACATGCTTAGAGACAACATCCTCCTCTTTTTAGCTTTTATTGCTGAACAGATGCTGTAGGGTATGGAATATGCCTTTGATCAGTTTGCATCAGCTGACCTGGCTACATGCCCTCCCAGGCTCTTGCCCACCCCTCGACTGCTGCTGATGGGGAGAATGCTGGAGAGACAGCTTTGATGTTAAGTGAACGCTGCTCAGCAGTAGCCAAAACACTGGGGTGTTATCAACACCTTTTTCTCTGGCTACCAATACAAAGCACAGCACTGTGAGGTCTGCTATGGGGAACATTAATTCCACCCCAGCCAGACCCAGTACAGAAGGCAACTGACAGCACGATATGCAAAGGCAACAGGGTGCTGAGTCTGGCACTGCTGCAGTATATACAATAACTGGGAAGCCAAAAGATAGAAAATTAAAGGAAAATGTTCAAACACCAGGGTGACAAGCATCTCATGTCTAAGCAATAGATACCCAAATTACCTAATATCCAAAAGGAATGAAGCGGTTTTGGTTTTCACACCGATCACCTCAACTGCAACATCAGCCCAGAAACTCTGATTATTCTCCCTGGCTATTGGTCCTTCCTTATTCATCTTATTGATTTGGCAAGCTGGCATGAAATGAAGCAATATCATGAGCACTTCTCCTTCTTATAATTGCTATACTATATAGACAGTGATTGGCTCATCTAGTAATTAGAATATTGCTTGTTCCTTTATCTCAAGGATGGAATAGCAGTTGCATTGTTGAGTTTATGAACAATCTCTCAAGCAAGCAACAAAGAGGTTTGTTGGTATTGCTTGCACTACCCTCAATCATTAGCTGCCAAATTTTGGTGGATAGCAGACCCTGTCCCCAAAACATCTTGGTATCAACCTAATTTGGCATACTTACACCACAGTACACCAAATTTCAAAGCACATTCATATGATAAGGGCCCATGGTGCATTACAAAGCCCCAGGACACAAATACAGTTTGGGCATGGGAGAGGAGACAAGCGACTGTAATTACACTTTGTATTACAACCACCTCCAAGCATGGTTTCAATGTCAATATGACACAACACAAGCTTATATTGATTCTGAATGCTTCATGGGCCTGAAATAATGAACCAGCAATTACAAGCAAAGGCATTTTTAATGGTCTCTAGCATCTTACATGGAATGTTATTAATACAAATTCTCAAAGATACTATAATATTAATATTCATCAATATTAATTCTACATGCTGTTGTCTTCAAAGTAATGGTTGGCTTAATACTAATGATAATTGGGACATATGTGGCCCAGGCAACATACCTGTCTGTATACATCATAATTGCTTTTGGATGCTTTGATTAATGGGCTTAACAAAATTGAATCGCTCTTCTAATCCATGTTTTTCAAATTCATTCAGCAAATATGGCAATGGCTCTGGGCAAAGCTGGTGGCTGACGTTTTAGCACCTGGTTGGTTCTGGCTTTGCAGCACTAATGCCTCTAAGGGTCTCCCACCACAGTGGGCAGGCACTTGTACCATAGCACATCTTGCTCCTTGGGCATTTCCATCTCCAGATTTGACATTTACCTTTGAACACAACCATTATCCTCTAGGTATCAGAGCAGAGTGTCTAACCCTGCAGTAACAAGACCATCTAAATTTCCTGTGCTTGTATGCATGCTGTTTCCAAACTTGGGTGTCACTGAATTAGGAGAAGCTTCTTGTTAATATTTCTGCCACACTTGAAATTACCCAAAAATGCTACTATGGACACTTTAAAGAACCTACAGATGAAGATGAACTTCCTCTCACAATTGGCTCTTGTCTCAGGTGAATTATTAAGAGAAATCATCTCTGTGGGGTTAACTAAAAGGATTTTATTAATGATTAAAGGAAGACCAAGTGGTAATTATTCAATGATTGAATGAAAATCAAGTAGTAATTAAATTGTGATTAAACAATAGTTGAATGTTAAACTGATTTAACAACGATCAGACATGGATTAAATTGTTGATTTAAATCATAATTTAGATGGTAATTAGATGATGATTTAGACAGTGCTCAAACACTCCACTACTTTCTACACTTCTAATAATTAATCTGTAGCTGGATATATAAATGTTATTAGCATACAATGTACTTTTAGGCCTAATGTAAAATGTTGCTTACCTCATTATACACATCAGATGCCAGGTAAGGGGTGTTTAAACCTCTGGGAGTAACCTTGAGAGGCATCCCTGCCCAAGGGGAGATCACCTCTGTGCAGCCAGCCCAATGGGCTCGGGGGACTACACGTGTCTATAGCGTAAGGTGACTGGCTTGTAGGCAACCTCGGTGTATGTGCAGATGTGCAGCACCAAGAGCTTCAGCTTAGCCTCATCCCTGCTCAGGCTGGTACTGTCAGTCCTGCTAAGAGATGGCCTGGACTCCCCACTCCCTGAGAAGATGTGGCCCAGCACTGTTCTCATGTTTTGCACGGCAGGGCTGATTTCAGCTGGGGGCTGCTAGTTGGTGATGGCTGAACCAAAGCACTGCTCACTCAAAGTGGGTGTACCCATCCCAGATGCTCACATTTTCTGGGTCTTGGATTATACGTTAGGCTCCCAAAGGGGTGTTTCTGTGTTGATGAATAGTCCCTGTGGCTTCTACACTAATGAAGACAAACAAATTGAATATGAGACACCAAATAGCCCAAGAGCAGATCCTGACCAGGACTGGCCATGAACATCGTCTTGGCTGCCAGACCCCAGAGCATGGACACAGTGCATCTCAGTGACCTCAGCTCTCATCCTAGCTGTAGGGCTTGTGCTTTTCTGTAGTGTATCTTGTATAAAAGCACTGTCTGTATCACTCTAATCCAAACCAGTACTGTATACTCTTGCATCAACCAACAAACCCTCTCAGAAGCTGCAACAAAACTGGGCCTCACATGGATGAGTCTTCTCTGCCTCACGCATTAGGAGGCAAGAGAGGCACAACAGGGAGGGTGTAGTTTCACTCCTAGACACCTATCAGTGGTTGTAGGCCAAAGGGTGGCATGACTGAAGCAGTCCTAAAGGCAACCATGTTGTAAGAGGGAAAATACTGAATGGAAGACCTCTGCTCAAACACTGACTGAGAATGTTTGCCAGCCTGGGAACCAGAAGCATCCTAGAGGAACACAGCTGGCATCTTTGAAGTCCAGCTGGATACCAAGAAACCAGAGTAGTCCCAAGGTACCAATGATAAGCACAAAACCTAGGAGCTGTAACAGCAACTTATCATCTGGCAAGGTGAAAAAAAGGTCTGAAAAAGGAGGAAAACATCCTGAGAAAGAGTGAGTCAGTAACTGCCATTGGCTGTTCTAACTGACAGAAGGGAAAAAAAAACAATCTGGAAGCAGAAAAAATGATCTGCAAGAATAGAAACCATCATCATCATTTATTGACCGTGTCAGGTGAAAAATAAGTTAGAAGCATCTACTGGCTATTCTGGGTGGTAGTGTCTCATGCCCCTTTATGTCTCTGTGATATAAAAAGGACTGACTTTTTACCCAAAATGGAGCATCTTTCTCTGAGGAGTGCTTGGGTATGAACCCCTGTACCTTGCAATACTTCCTTGGCAGAGTGGATTCTCTCTGGGAACAACAGGCTGACTCCAGGCTCTGCGATGAGGATCATTGCCCACGTGAGACTTTGTCCAGTGTCAACTGGCCCCACTTCTGGGATAGATTTGTTGAGTACCTGGTAAACATAGCATTTTTTTATATATGTATATATATATAT
>NW_008614253.1:64638-91475 GCF_000691845.1 Merops nubicus | reverse complement strand
GATATTGTGGGAGACAGTGTCAAAGGCTTTGTTAGGATATTGTGGGGGACAGTGTCAAAAGCTTTGCTGAAATCAAGGTGAACCACATCCACTGCTCTCCCTTCATCTATCCAACTAGTCACGCTATCATAGAAGTCTATCAGATGAATCAAACATGATTTTCCCTTGGTGAATCCATGCTGAGTACTTCTGATAACCTTTTTCTCCATGTGCCTAGAGATGGCCTCCAGCAGGAGTTGTTCCATCACCTTTCCAGGTATGGAGGTTAGGCTGACTGGCCTGTAATTTCCTGGGTCTTCTCTTTCACCCTTTTTGAAGACTGGGGTGACATTGGCTTTTCTCCAGTCCTCAGGCACTTCTCCCATTCTCTATGATTTTTCAAAAATGATGGAGAGTGGCACAGCAACATCAGCCAGCTCCCACAGCACCTTTGGGTGCATCCCATTGGTACCCATGGATTTGTGGGTGTTTAATGTGTCCAGATGTTCTCTGACCCAAGCTTCATCAACCAGTGTAAAGCCTACCTTCCTCCAGGCTTTTTCACTTATCTCCAGGGACTGGGCTTCCTGAGAGGTAGTCCTAGCAGTAAAGACTGAAGCAAAGAAGTCATTCAGTAACTCCACTTTCTCAGCATCATCTGTCACCAGGGTTCCCATTTCATTTAGCAAAGGTCCCACATTTTCCTTGGTCTTCCTTTTCCCATTGATATACTTGAAGAAGCATTTATTGTCCTCTTTAGCCTCCTTTGCCAGATTTAGTGCAAAGTCTTTGCTTGGTAATGCTTCACGTGACAAGTTTCAGTTAATTTGATATATTTTTGAAGGTTTCAGCTTTGAAAAATAGACTTAGGAGAACTTGCCTGCTGCATAAGAAAGCAAAATGCAAAGCTTGAAATTGCTCTTCCCATTCTGGTGTTAAGCAAAATGAACTCATCGGAGTTACGCGGTGGTGTCAGATTTACTTCTGGGGGTAGAGTGGAGAGTCTATTGGAAGGAATAGCTGCTTCTTGTCTTCCTAGTCAATGCATCGGTGAGGTGCAGGGGCAGGAGTTTTGCTTTTATGAATATAAAAAAAAACCCAAACAGAGCAAGCATGAGGTAAACATTACCTTTTTTGATCATCCCAGCTTCCACTCATCAGCAGTTTTAAGGTACTGAGTGAAAGACTGCACCCAGGCCAACATGTTTATTGCCTGATATGTGATCTGTCTTCCATTAATGTCTGCTTATATTTTCATGCTCAGAAGTGCTGATCTCCATATGTGTGTTTCACTACTGAATTATGTACTATGTAGCACTATTGCATATGTTCTTAGACATAGACATTGGTAAGTCCTCAGAAGACTTACAATTTAATTGGGGGTTTGAAGGACCTCTAATATTCTGTGAAAGAATATGAACCCCCTGTTTGACTACTCCACATTATTCATAATTATCACAGAATCATAGAATGGTTTGAGTTGGAAGGGACTTTAAAGATTATCTACTTCCAACTGCTATGAGCAGGGACACCTTCCACTAGATCAGGTTGCTCAAGGCTCCGTCCAGCCTGGCCTTGAACACTTCCAGGGAGGAGGCATCCACAACATCTGTGGGCAACTTGTTCCAGTGCCTCACTAACCCCACAGCGAAGAATTTCTTCCTAATTTCTAATTTAAATCTACCCTGTATCAAGGGTGGATTTTTTTTTTCCACCAAAATTTTGAAACTCTTACCCCTATCATGCTGTTACACTACACAATCCCTCTCTCCATGTTACTGACAAAGATGTTAAATAGCCCTGGTCCCACTATCAACCCCTGAGGAATGCTGCTCATTATAGATCTGCACTTGGACATTGAGCTATGGGCCGCAACTCTTTGAGTGTCACCATCCAGCCAATTCCTTATTCACCAAGTGGCCCATCCACCAAATCCCCTATCATGCTGTTACACTACACAATCCCTCTCTCCATGTTACTGACAAAGATGTTAAATAGCCCTGGTCCCACTATCAACCCCTGAGGAATGCTGCTCATTATTGATCTGCACTTGGACATTGAGCTATGGGCCGCAACTCTTTGAGTGTCACCATCCAGCCAATTCCTTATCCACCAAGTGGCCCATCCACCAAATCTGTGTCTCCCAAATTTAGAGACAAGGATGTTGTGCAGGACAGTCTTGAATGCTTTGCACAGATCCAGGTAGATGGTGTCCATTGCTCTTCCCTTGCCTGTTAACACTGTAACCCATCACAGAAGGCCACCAAGTCTATCAGTCAAAATTTGCCCTTAGTGAAACTGTGTTGGCTGTCACCAATCACCTCCTATGTGCCCTAAGATAGTCCCCAGGAGGATATTCTCCATGATCTTGCCAGGGACAGAGACAAGACTCTAGTTCCCCAGGTCTTCCTTGTTTCCATTTATAAAAATGGAGGTTGCGTTTCTCCTCTTCCAGTCAGTGGGAACTTGACCAAACTGGCACAGCTTCTCATGTATGATGGATAGTGGCTTAGCAGCTTCATCTGCCAGTTTGCTCAGGACCAGTAGATGCATCTCATCAGATCCCATGGATCTGTGCTTCTTCAGACTCCCTAGATGATCTCAGACCTGATCTTCTCCTACAGTGGGCAGTTCTTCATTCTCCCAATACCTGCTTTTGCCTTTTGTCAGCTTACTTAGGCAGTGTGGCTGGAGAACTTGCCAGGGAAGACTGAGAAAAAAAGTCTTTGAGTACCTCAGCCTTCCCCATATCCCAGGTAACTGTTCTATTTCCTTCTGGAAAGGCCACACAGTTTCTATAGTTTTCCTTTTATTGCTGACATACCTATAGAAGTTGTTGTGGGGGGGGTTTTCTGTGTGTGTGTGTTTTTTTGTTTTTGTCATCACCCTTGATGACCCTGGTCAGGTTTAGTTCTATCAGGGCTTTCCTAGCTTGATCCTTGGTTGCTCAGATAATTTCTCTGTATTCCTCCCAAATTACCTGTCCTTGCTTCCACCCTCTATAGGCTTCCTTTTTGTATTTGTTATACAGACTTCTGGCATATCTCTCCTCAGTCATAATTTTTCCAATCTTGAGAGTCCTAATCGATGTATTCTTTTCTCTCATGGAAGCTGTGTGATGACTCTCTCCATCCTTGTCACCCTCTTGGCACCTATTACTGGTGTACTCTCCTTTAAACCCTTTATAGGTCATCCACCATTGACACGTCTCAAAGCTCTAAGCTTGGATCCTAAAATCCTCAAAAAGAGCCCAGGAAGTGTTGTGAAGGACTTAACATTTTTTTTACTTCACTGGGCAGTGGATTTGTATCAGAGATCCAGATCTTTAGTAGTATTGAAGTGGGCTTCCTATGAAATTATCTCATCTCGACCTTGTGGGAGTGTATCATGACGCTCTTGGGGGATCTGGGTTGTACTGAAAAAGACTTCACAGCTAATATTATGTCAAGATTTAAAGATATGTAGGATAGGAAATTAATTTAGCTATGTGCATGTTTGCTGAAATTTTTGTGTTGCTAACCATTTGTTTCTGCTTCATATTCATGGATTTTCTTTCTTATGTGCTTAAACAAAAGATTTTTTTTTTAAATATGTTATTTCAAACATATTGAACTCCTTGGCTTTCAACACTCTCAGAAGATATTTTTTTCCTCATCTTTTATTGCCTGAATTCATCCCTTGTTAATATTAAAACAAATATCTTGGCACCAACTGCAGTCTCCCTGATCCCTGTTTTTTCTTAGCCACTGTTTGAAAACCTTGTTAGCGTTGGGCACTCATTAAACTTTCAACTCACCCAAGCTCTGACAGATTCTGTGCTGCAGTGTGTACATTTGAGCACATGTTTGTGTGCATGTGTTTGAGTGTGTGACTTCCTGACCTCTATGCAAGGCCAATAAAACTGTGTAAGTAACGTGTACCCCGCGTCACCCCCCAAATCCAGGGTGTATTTCCTCCCTTCCATCTGTGTTGTACAGAATCCTGCAGTGATCCCATACAGGGCTCCATTCTGCTCTCAAACAATGGGCTGCTGTTCAGTACATATTATCATGCATTACCTTAGCTGTGGAAACTCCTCATTACTAAGTTAATAAAATATTTTTCTTCCTTCCCCCAAAATTTTTCACAACAAAAAGATGCATATCTTTGCATTCAGAATGATCGATAGCTCTGCTTATGTGCACAGGTGGTCATACGTTCTTTGTTCTATTTTGTTTTGATTTTTATGTGATGGTGTGGTTTGGGTTATTTTTTTTTTTCTCTTTTAGCAGGGCTGCAGGCAGTACAGGAGACGAGGGGGATTCTGTTTTTCCAAAGGTTGAGCTTGAATATGCCCATGATTGCCTGGCTTGCATATGTGGAAAAACACTGTCAAGCAGCACAGCAGCTCTTTATTTTTTTAATTGCTACGTGACTTTTCAATGTTTTACTTTAATTACACATCCCTTCTCCTAACACTTGCCTGTTGTCTTGAAAAAAAAAACAAAACAAACCAACAAACAAAAAAACCCACAAAGCCAGTCCTCAGAGAGAAATAAAACAAATAGAGACACTTCTATACAATGCATGAGAACAAAAGGGAGATCTTCAAATGCGTTCCTTCATCTCTTTCCTGCAACCAAGCAGATTGCATTTTAGCAGAAGGAAAGCATCAGGAATTTGAAGTACGTACACACAGGTCCTCCACTTCAGAGTAAATCAGCAGCGATGTCAGCGCTGCCACGCCGATTTCCACCAGCTGGGAACGTTGCTCGTGGCTTGGATGGAGCTGTACTGGTGTACACCTGCTGAGGAGACAGGCTCTGAGACATCTAGGGCCTGAGTTCAGGCTCACAACACTGCTCGGATTCTGCTATATCTGTTAAGAATTAGGCATCTGTCCCATGGAATTAAGGGAGCTTGTAACAATATAAAGGAGGGTTAAATCAGGCCCCTTCAATGTCTACTAAATTGATTGGCCTCTGGATTTTTTTCCCCTTGCTATTTTCCTCTCAATAGCTACTTGTACTGCAAAATATCAATATTTACATTGGGATATATTGCCTTTAAGCCCAGTGGCTGATATTTTTTGTGGTTTGTGCTTGAGCTGAGATTCAAGGTAATGAAGGCTTCTCCCTCCCTCTTACTTACTCGTCTCCTCCTCAGAGTAAGGAGGTTGAGATAACTTCAGCTGAAAAAAAAAAACCAAAGCCTCAACGACCTTTTGAAGGATAAGTTCAAGATTTTGGCAATAGTTTAGGAAATATACAGGACTTAGTCTGTCCTTTTCAGGGTAACTCTGTCTCCGAAATAATCCTATTCTTGCCTTGCAGAGAACCTTTCAAACCAGTGGCAGGCAGGTGGCAAATCAACTACCTCTGCCCAGACTGGGGCCAGCCAGGATATGAGGCCTGAGCATCAGCAAAGATGTCCTTTGAGGATGACTTCCACAGCATATGGCAGGTCAGGCCCAGACCCACAGTGGAAAGATTAGACCTCAGGATCTGAATGATTAGAGGCCCTAAGCAGTAATCCTTGATTGTTTGTAAAGTTTAGCTCAGGGCAGGGAGTTGAATACAATTGCAAGCCTACTGGTTTAAATCAGAGAACATTTTGACCACTGTAGTTCCTTCAACCCTGTTTTTCAGCCCACTTCTTTTGTGTATTGCCTTCCTTTTATACGCTACGTGCATCTCATATTTGGAGATAGGAATCTGTAGAGCTGTATCCCTCTCTTGGTGTCTGAACGGGCAAAGCCTAGCACAGTACAGTCCAAGCCTACTTAGGAATTCCAGGTAACACCTACACGTTACAACCAGTACCTTTGAGCAGGAACTACAGGATGGCTGTAGTACATGAAGTGGGAAGAACAGCAGCAAGGATGTAAAAAGTCTGAGGCAGCTACTTTTCCCTGTGTCTCTGGGCATAGCACCAAAATATATCCCTTCTCAACCCCATGAGGTAGAAGAATCCTTTGCTTCAGATTGATTGAACTGATTCATATAGCAGACGTGGCTCCTATGTCACTCTCTAGCATCAGTATCATTCCAAACCACCCGTGTCTTTTGACAGCATTGCTCCAGACGTGCGTGCTTCTTGGAACCCTGTACTTTAATTCTGAGGTTACCTAAATTAATTGTTGTGTCAAAGGATGATACAGATCAATAACAAGACCATACTTTAAATGTTATTTCATAATTTTGACTAAGCAGTCATTTCAGGAAAGCATTAATGAATCAGGATGAGGCCAGATCTTACATGAATGAAGCTCTCTTTCCATGTGCTGACATAGCTCCATATTTAGCCACCACAGTTTTTTAAGAGAGACAGCCACCCAGATGGGTCAGATGTTAAATCCTCTAGTAAAAACAATGGATATGCATTCTATTTAAAGTAAAGGATGCCCTGCTTTTTTTTCTGAGGGACATTATTTTTGTTCTTTTTTTTTTTTTAAATTAGTATAGAAAAAAGCTTATATGGTTTGATCTTGCACAGGTCTCGTGCTGCATAGTCTTTCTGTGGAGCTGAATAGCTAAATTATTTTTTTTTCCATGTTTGTCAAGGTGTCTTTCTTTAGCTCCCACAGTCATGAAATTTCACCTCTAATTATTTTGAATAAAATCCTGCTTTTCTGAGTGCAAAAAAAATATATAACACAGCTTGACACCGTTGAACTCTGATAGCTCAAAGCTCAAAATCAAATTAATTAAGAATTATTTTTGCATTTAATAGCATTTTTTAAGACTCCTGGAATTCATTTTTATGGTTACAAGTCCCTCACTCATGATTTTAGCATTCTTGATTTGCCAGCAATAAAGCTAGCTTTGAAATTGAATTTTAGTTCTGGGGAATAATTTTAGTCTTCAGAAACTATTGTCCCGAGGTAACAGGAAATGTTCAGAGATTGAGAATAAAGCTGTTTATCCAGAATACTTTAATTGGACTAAATCAACAAGTTCTGAGGAACAACACTTTGTTGGAATACTTCTGATCAGTTCTACTTTGCAGTACTACTCTTCACTTGAAATCCATCACTTTCTTTCTGGAATATCAGTCACTTTTGGAAAAATCTCTCCTTGTGCTTTCCTCATGAATCTTCTCACTTTTGCAAGATGCTGCTTTTCCTTCCTATGGAGCTCACTGGCTGCAGAGTAAAGAGGATGTTTGCCTCACCCCCTGCAATCCACATTGCTGCCACAGAAATTCAAGGGGAGCATTTGACTTGATGTCAGTGATACCTGGTTGTAAATTAATAACTTTGTTGTCCTCACTATCTGCCTGCTCCATTTGTTATGCTAGCAGAAATTATTCTATTGCTTATCACCAGCAGGAAGAAATTAGTTTTTATCGACCTTTTGCAAACAGGAGACAGAAAGGAAAATGAGGTAAGAGGAAAAAAAGGGATGGGGCAGGGATTTCCTTTTTCCTGTTTTAGCTATGACATAGAACAAAGCAGAATCCATCATCACTGCACCTCAGGTGCAAATATTTGTTGTCACAGGAGAACAATGAATGTAGGAGGTGGCACATGTTACCTGACCTGGTGTCTCAGGAATGGGGCACACATATCAAATATCAAATACAGGGGTACTGATGAAAGTTTAACATAACAACCAACCTACACAGGTTGCCTCAGACAAAATAAGATGGAGACTTTTGGAATATATTTTTGAATGTCTGTTTGTATGCATGCAAATTGGAAATCCTGTCTTGTTTTTAGTG
The DNA here is from genome assembly GCF_000691845.1 of Merops nubicus. Lineage (NCBI taxonomy): Eukaryota > Metazoa > Chordata > Aves > Coraciiformes > Meropidae > Merops > Merops nubicus. The sequence continues at coordinate 83,795 of NW_008614253.1, read as the reverse complement.
GTGTTGAGATGGCAGATTCTTTCTAACACAAGGGGAAAATGTGCTCTGAATTCTCAACATGGATTATATCAGCTCTTGTCTATATTGTAGACAATTATTGTGCAGTAATGATATACGAAATACCATATTCATCCCAGTGAAGGAATTTTCCACCTTGGAGATGATATTAGAGGTTTTTGTAGTTCTGTGTTAATATGGAGGTGAGTTAGATAACTCAGTAAATTTTCCTATCTCAAATTTCTAGTTTTTGTTCCCAGAAATTCTGTACCAGTGCTGAAAGATGTCCCTCTTATTCAAGCCTAGGCCAAATTCTGTGCCCTATCCTTGGGCTTCAGAATGGAAGACTAAGAAGGAGAAACCATCTTTGTATTTTTCTGTTTTTCATGTGACTTACCTACCTAAGGCTAATTTAAGATAGTAAATTGCTGTTGATACAAAAGTTGCAGCATTAGTTTACCAAAAAATAGTCTAATATTCTCTTTCTCTTTGATTCCTCCCAACATTGCTTTGCCATCTTCTGACTTGCCTGTTGGAAATGGGAGGGAAAAGCTAGCTTGGAGGTGAAAGCTAGCTAAGTATGGACTTCGCCCTGATTGCAGCAGTTCAATGTTTTTCTCTAATGATACTTAGCTTGAAGTTCTTGGTTGCATCTCTTTTCCCCACTCATGCTGGTTCAATATCCTACTTAAAACAGATAAATAATAAAAATATAAGTTTGTTCTTGCAGTTTACAAACCAGATGCTTCTGAGAATGAAGAGGGGATTTTCAGTGGACTTTGAGCAGAGGGGTTTCTGTTGTCCCCACAGTGTTTAGTAAGGACAAAAAAATCACCAGAACATCAGAGTTCAGAAAGGCCAGGCATTTTAGCCCTCTAATTTCTAGAAGCATTCTCCTGAACACTTCCTGAACTTGTTCCTTTGCTTCATCTGCTGTCATATTAGCTGGCCTGGCAGGCACACCTTCTGCAAGAGCACATAATCCTTTGTTGCACATGCTGCTGGAGGTGACAAAAGGAGAATGCAAGATATCATTTTCTTGGATAGCACAGCTTGTTTACCTCTTGTAGCCAAAAAATGGGGATAGAGGGGCCCAATCTCCTGCCTCCTTTTGAAAGATGAGAATCTCCAGCCATGCACAGGTAAAATCACTGCTGAGCTCTGTCAGTTCCAGGGACTGTCCTTGTCCTAAAATAGGTAGTGAAGAATTGGATGTATTCCCTTGCCTCTCTTCCTTTCCTCTTGCTCTTGCCTTCTTCATCTTTCAAGTACTTCTCAGGTGCAGGTATTTTCAGGTGCACCTGCATGGCAAGCCTTTACCTTCCAAGATATGTCCCAAGAATAACTTTGTTACTAGCAGAGTCAGCTGAAAAGGGCAAGTTTATTTTTTGTGAGAACCTGAAAGTGAGAAAAATGCTTCTGTTCAATTTTCAAACAGCTGACATTTTTATACTTAAAAAAAAAAGTCTAAGTAAGAATGTGTTAGAGTGAAATAACGTTTTTCCTCTCTTTCAATGGGAGAAATGTAAGCAGGAAAATCAGAAAATATTAAATGAAAAATGTTGACCACAGCTTAAGTTCCATGGAGAAAATCTACGTTCAGCTGAGGTAATTTTCCTTCAGTAAAAACTTTGAAGCCAAATGCGTCAGCCAGCCTTTACAGCACCTTCTCCTTTCCAGCAGTCATTCAGCTGAGGGCAACATGATCGCAGGAAAAGGGGAGAGTGAGCATCAACCCAATGCCTCAGCCTGCATAACCAATTTTTAAAACACAGTTCTTAGAAGCAGTTCTTATGAGATCATTCTATGAAATCTGATGTCCTGTCTGAACTTTACTCACGTGGCCTGTTCAGTTTGTCTGAATATAGTTATCTCATATTTTGAAGCACCTTGATACAGCCTGAATCAGCAGTGTTCTTTTAAAATACTGAATGTTGAAGCTGTCTTTAGCTGAAAAGTTGTTGAGTAGAAACAGTGAGAATGAAGAGAGTTGTTACCTTGTTTCACTGTCCCTGGAATTGTTGTCTTAACCTGATCCATGAGTGACACGTAATTATGTGACAGCTCCAAACTTGCATTGCATAATAAGGTGACATAATATCCATAAATCTATCATTTGAGATGAAAACTGAGATGAAATATTTCATTTATAGAGGCTTGTGCCAATTCAGTTTGCAATTCTGAATTCATATACTTAAAAACCTATGTCAGTTAAAAAATTATCAGTATGACAACTGTGAGGATACCCTCTCTGCTCTTTTAAAGCTGCAGTGGGAATTAAGTCAATGAGGTTTGGGAGTGTTCTTGGCTGACTTTACTATAGGGTAAGACACAGAGGAACATTCCAGCCATTATTGCTTTTCTTTTTCAAAGTGGTAAAAGTACTAAATCTTCGTGGACTGCTGTTCACTGATGGAAATGTCATAAGTATTGCTACTCTGGACATCTATGACAAGTATCACATTTTGTCTTTCCTTTTAATGTTCTTTCTAATGCCATTTTAAGGAGTCAGCACTAGGAGAACCTCCTTTTTCTGTCCCAGATATTCATGCCATAGGTGAATAATATTTAAAGTAGTGATTTTTGTGGCTGTGACCCTGTATTCTACTGAATAAGCTGGATTCCTGATTTTCTAGCTTCCACCAGGCTGTCTGATAGTAGCAGGAAATTTGCAAATGTCATTGATTGAATCTGACCCTCAAGTCCATATTATTTGCCACAGGTATCCCAATGAGGGGCACTAGCTGCTTGGTTTTTTTATAAAAACAAACAAACAAAAAAATACCAAAAAAAATACAAAAAAATAAATAACTGCTGACAGATGAGCACTATTATCATTATAATTTGTACTGCAGAAGCATTTAGAGTTATACATCATGAACTGATGTGCAGTACTCTACAGAACAAAAAGATTTCAGCTCCAACAGCTCAAAGGTGTGACTGAAACCTGTGTGAACACAGGTAGGTTAGCTTTCAGCTAGATAGTTTATTATCTGTGTAGTTCTTAATGCAGTAAACGAAGCATAGGGAGAGGAAGCGATATCTTCAAGGTTACTTAAAACCCTAGAGTCTAGGAAAGAACACCAAATTGCTGAGTTTCTGTCTGATGCTCTGCCTACCAGGCTGCATACATACTACCTGTTCATTCTACTAGGGACGGATGCTTCACTGATAAACACAGAATCCTAACTGCATATAATTTATACTACAGCTTTTGAAAGGGGTATTTCCTCTACATAGCATCCAAAGAATAGAAAATCCTAGTAGGTAGATACCATTAGTACTTGAAGAGTTGCTGATCTGCAATCCACAGGCTTCTAGAATAATAATTTCCTGATAATTGTCCCATGTCTGGAAATGGCAAGACATACTAATATTCTCCAGAACACGAGTGAGTGATGGATATTGTGGACCTTCTATCAGTCAATAATATCCTCACTGCTTTATGTGTCAGAAGAAGACAAAGGCTTGGTCTTCTCTGAGGTTTCCCCCATGGTAGAGGGAGTGCCTGGCAGTTCTGCATGGACTTAGTTATTCAGCAATGGAAGCTGTGATCATGAGCTGGCTTCATCTGGTTTCAATCACCCACTTCTCTCAGTTTCTCTCTTTCTCTGCTGAATGTTCCTATGTTCATGGAATATTTTTCCAACTGCCAAATGTGTTCCTTTGGAATTACCTTTCCAGCCCACAGTAGAAGGATTGCAGGAAAAAAAAGAATTGGCTTCATCAAAGTAGCTGTTTGAATCAATAAGGCATTATCAACATTATGGGTAGCTTTTTTGGCTGCCCTGGCAGCAAACTTGTTCTGCTTTTCTTGCAGGGAAGTGCATCTTAACCTTTCCCAGCTCTAGCCTCAGTGAAATTTAAAACGATCTGATCAGTATCTTTAGAGTTCTTAGCTAGCTAATATGATTCTGTCTTGCTGGTGTGGAGTTAAAGGGTGTTTGAATAAAGAATAGAGTAGTGTTCTTCCAAGATATCACATTATAACTTTGCTTTGGGGAAGATTTTTTTAAGCAAGTAATAGTTGTGATGGAAAATAACCTCTCCTTTATCCTTCTTATACTTCTGTCACCAAGAATTTAAGCAAATCTGTTCTTCATCCCATCCAAACATAGTCATAAGCAGATTTCAGAATCACTGCATATGTCAATAATCAAACAATATAGAGGCCAGGGGCCTGGTTTAACTTTAGAAGTTTTGTGCTGGAATTATTAAAATGCATGGTGATGTGTTTCACAAACGGGAATATCAAAGCTCCCTCTTTTATGTGGAGGAAGCAATGGCACATGTGAGAACACTCTAACCAAAAACTACATTTTAAAAAGAAACATTTCCAATATAAAGGCAGTTTAATCTCTGTGTCTGCTGCGGGATCCCTTACTGACTCCAGGAAATAAATGTGCTAAGTGGGTCACTTTTAGAAACAGAAGAGCAAGACGATGTCAGTGTCTTCTGGTAGATCCAAAATGAAACTCAGTTATTTCAAGGCAATTAAATGAGGACCTGAGTATTCAAGTATGTATCTATTCCCTTATGTGGGTGCTACTTTTAATCCTTTAAAGAAATGACATTCAAGAGCTGTTCCATGTGGACTGATCACTAAAGGGCCAAAGATCTGCATTATATTAGTGTGATTCAACCAGTAAGATGCAAAGGGACTTTGAACTGGATCATTTTATGCTGAAGGCCAGATGGACCACTGTATTGAGGAGACTGAAACAGCCCAAGTGAACAACAGCAAAATACATTGTCTGTGTATCTCAGTGATCTTAATAGAAGCTTTCTTGGTCTGGGTGGATTGTTTAGATCAGCCTTACAAGTATCTTTCATTACTTATGACAGCCATGACACAGAATATTGTCTCTTTAAGGTGTAGACTTAAAGTGCTGTTAATTTATGATGGTTGCTATACTTGGCCAAAAGGAGCTACATGTACAACTGAGCAAAATTCTATCAAACTGAAGTATTGCAAACTTGATCAACAAAAACATTAAGCTTAAAAGGCACTGCACACTGTAGAATAAAGAATCTCCACACACAAGCACCCTCAATTGGTAATGTCCTGTGTATCCATCTGTTCAAACCTCATCAGCAGTATTGCAAAGGATATACCTAGAATAATGTTCAACTGAGTGGCAAGGTCACAAATTTTCTTCCAGGCCCTTAAATTGGGAGGTATATAAAGCTAAGTTAGAAGAATGCAAAAAATACAGTAGAACACAGTAGGAATGAAATGAATTGTTGGAAAGCTAGGGTGGGAGTTGACACTAGTATCAGCTGCAAGTGCTGGCATGCAGCTGCACCCGAGTGATGGCTGAGGAAGGCCTCTTCCTGACATCAAACAGCTGTTCTCTCTCACAGAGAACAGGGCCATGTGGAGATCAGTGTCAGGTGGAATAAAGCAGAACAGAAAGTGCTTTCCTTAAAACACAGGTGGCAAAAGCATCATTCAGAGATTGCTGAGCACAAGCCAAAAAGTCTGCTTTGTTCTATGGAAGAGATATTTCAGCTTATCAAGGCTTTGTTGGAAATGCATGTACAGACATTTGCACCAACTGGAGTATGTCATTGCTACAGAGTTAGTTTAGATGATTAGCATCCCTGTCATGTCTTTAGCAGTGCCCAACAGATATTTTGCAGAGCCATATCTACAAATTTTTTCTTCTTTCTGTCCTTACTTCTTTGCTTCCACACTCCCTCTTGTGCTAGCAAGTGTTCTGGGACTGTCTTGCAGTTCTTGGGGTGCCATAAGCTCAATATGTATATGATTCTTTCTGCCTGAGGCCTTCAGATAGATTTCTGTGAGCAGGTTACAACTGAGACTAAACATGCTGTCTTGTCCTTAGCTTCTAACCTGGGTGAGCCAGCTATTCCAGTTAGAAAATGCCATCAGTGTAAAAGAAAAGGTTTTGGGGTGATTTATAGCCAAAACTTAAGAATCATGGATCACGTTAAAGTGAAGAAGTGAGAAATACCATGGATTTATATGGTAGAGAAGATTTTGGTTATCTCCTGCACAGTGGTTAAATTATGTCTGCAGTGCATTGCAGTTAGCTGGACTAGGACACAGGCCAGAGCTCAACAGCCTCCCCAGTCCACACCACCTAGGTATGGAGTGCTTAGATCTTTGTGGATTTTCCAGGGTTCCCATGGAAGCACAGACTGTGTGCAAATACTGATCTTTTGTAAAGGATAGTTCTTAAGACTCCTTTAGGAAGGATACTATGACACATTACCTGCTCACATCAGATGAACAATAAGAACAGATCTAGAATGAGGTTAACATGTGCTCTTCCCACTGCACATGGGAGCTGGCACATAAGCCAACGTAGACATGAGTTCTCTCTGTCAGAAAACATTTGTTCTGACAGAGGATGTAAAACAAGCTTGGACCTGACTATAGTTTCAGCACTGCTGTAGCCATATTAGTGATGTTTTGAGTGTTCCCCTGTGTGCAAGGTGTGGAGCAAGAAGTCCCATAGTCTCATCTTTCTCTCCTGTGTCTTGGCTTGTTTTTGAAAGTTCTCTTTATGTCTGAAAGGATAATGTGTTTTTATGATAATTTCTCATTTTTTTTTCTCTCTAGAAAGATTTCATACAGAATGTTCCTTATGTGATGTAGGGAAGGCTGGACTTCTTGAGGGGAGGTATAGTGTTTCCTGCTTCAAATAATCTGCCAGTATAATCTCTCTGCTACTTAGGGCAGTAAAGTCAGCCACTTTGCTCCTGTATATGTGCAGTTTTCCCATCCCAACAGCATCTGCTGCTGCTTGTCTGGAACATTTTCAAGATGCCTTTTATTCCCGGGACTAAGCAAAAAAGTGTCAGTTTGGATGGGAATCTAACTCACACACCCTCACTATCCAAATATAAGAAGGTTTTTTTTCATTTGAGTGTAACTTGGACAGCAGTTAAGTATCTGGCCCAGTATCTTCACAGCAAATAAAACTGTCACTGTTAAAAAGTATCATTCCTCCTTTTTACTTGAGTTCATGAATATCAAATTGAGATCATATTCACAACGGGCTTTTTACTTAACAAGAGAATAGCAACCTTGTAAAATGCATCGAAAATTGCAGGGTTAATTTTTAACCTGCTGTAGAATAAAGCAGTATAAAATCAATTTGGCCAAAGCCTGCTTAAGTGGGTAATTAAGGTCACAATCAATCAAAATGGTTTCTGAAATCACTGCAGCTATAGATCATTACACTTCTCTTCCAGTACAATGTAAAAAGACAGGCTCCAGCTAATACTTTCATCTGGCTATCAATCATCATTACATTGTAAACTGCCAGGGTGAGAGAGGGCAAAGCTTTGAATTCAGAGCTGATGGAAGTTCTATGACCTGGGGGCTTTCTTAAGCTAAAGGCTAATTAACCATAAAAAAGTCAAAGGTCTGCAAGTCTAACACATTAAACGATGCGCCTGCCTCTTTAGGTTCCATTGTATCAGTAAGCATTAATTCTGTTAAGTGTGAACATGTCTAAGGCAATCATTACCTTCTCCCACCCCTCCTTCTGCCTCCTTAATTTTATACTTTGGGTTTTTCTCCGTCTATGTGAAGTTAGCAGGAGCTTGGGAACCATGGTCTTGCTGGAGAAAGTTCTGAGCAATGCAAGCTACATCTGGAAGAGGAATTCCTGACATTCTTCTTTCTTAATCAGCTTGGCTCAACTAATCACATTAACTCCATAGAGTGTATTTGGTCATTGTAGTCCAGAATAAACAAGCTCATAGTCTAAACAAGTGTGTTTGAGCTTTCATAGACAGTGTGAGGCAGCTGTAAAACCATGAGTTACATAATAAATCTATGGATAGCAGTATAAAATTGAGAAGCAAAAATAAAAACTTTAAAGGTAACAATAGTACAATATAGAATGATGAAAATAGCAGTGGTTGGACAGATGCAAATTCTGGAAAGTATGAATGTTTTCTGAATAGCATTTTGGTTTTTTAACAAAATCTTTTAGCCAGAAGGGGATAAATGGTTATCACACAGTATCTGCTTTTGGAGCCTCATTCAAAGGCCATTGAATTCAGGGGAAACTTATCCATGAACTCCCAGGAAACATTAGACCAGAGGAAGTATGCTCTAACTCTTCACTTGCATCACAACAGCTTGTGGAGTTACTCCATAACCCAGAACTGACATAGGGTTAAAAGTTTTCATTTTAATCCAACAGATTTCAGTGATGCAATTGGCAATGCTGGAGGGAGAGAAAAAGAGTTAGCAGGTGCAGGGAAAGGCAGGAACTTCTTAAGTCAGCTTTGGCACCAGCGAAAGTGTTTATCTAAGAACATCCTGAGTGGCTCATTGATTTGTCATTGGTGTTTAGCAAGTTCAAGTTCCTGAGGCTGCAGTTCCATTTTACAAGTCCTTTCACAGTTGAGTGTAAGGGGTTCCTGTTCCTGTCCCTGCCAAGCCTGCTTACATCCATCAGCTGCTTGTTCTTGCCACCTCCCCTTTGGTCATACAAGTGAAATTATTTGTGTAACTGTGATCTAAAGAGGTCTAGGAAGTGACATTTTAAAAAAAAGGCACAACATAGAAAAGCTCCAATCTTTCCCTCCTAAAACAGAATAAAAGAACATCATATCACATCAGGTATGTTAGCTCTGCTAGATATTTCCCTGATGAGAATGAAATAGGAAAATCCTTTTTTGAATATTACTTAATAAAGGATCTTCACAATCTGCAGGTAGAGGGTTCTTTGCTGTCATTTGCCTTGATCTCTTATCTAAGCCAGTTCAGAGTATTTTAGAGTATTTCACCCTGTAAAACCAATTTTGTGATTCTTACAGTGAATTTATGAGCATTTTAAACATCTACCTTTAGATGAGGGTGACTACATTATAGCTGAAACACATCATATTGCCCATAGTGTTGATTTTCTTTTTTTTTTAATGACAGAATGTAGTGGATATATGCAACAATTATCAATGAAGTCCAGCAATATTCAATCAGAATACTATAACAGAATGTAAACTGTGTTAGGAATATGCTTGTAGTGATGAAGATATAAAGCTACAACAGGCATAGCTTTCAGGGAGAATTAGTATCTTTTATTAGTTTCAGAAACTTTAAAAAAATCAAGAGGCTTGGTATTCTATTTTCATTTGCAGGTCTTTGTATACCAGCTGTCATGCTATGTTATTGCACAACAATGTCACAAAGTAAGCATAAAGGGTATGGTTTGAAGTCTTTTTAACAAGACTTCCTGTGCTAGGAAAAAATGCTCATGTGATAAAGGCCAGAGCTTTGGGCTGCAGCAGGTAATGTTTTTGGAGAAGTGCTGAAATTATATCATGACCATTTAATGTCAATTAAAGATGCTATAATGCCATTTTCAGGAGTGTGGCTTACCACATTGTAGCTTTGGTCAAAAGAATGATTCCTTTTAGCTTCTTCAAAAGTGTAACTCCAAAAGTCAACCCATGATCTCTTTCTGATGGCATTGCTGATCTGTTTGATATGTGCTCATTTACAGCATAAATGGCTTTCTCCAAGGCTTTTGAACTGGTATCGATAGGCTTTGGTTGCATTCAAGGGTAGGTGTTCTTGTGATATCCCATCACTTTGCCCCATCCAATCCTAACCCTCTGATCATCAAATTGGAGGAGCTGGTAGAAAGCATGAAAGTTCCCACCCTGCTTGCCTATCTTTCCTTCCACGAGACACAGATGAAGACCTGGGCTGAAGTGTCCTTTTGCACAGATTGGCATTGTTTTGGAATTAAAAGGAGTATTAAAAGATGATCAACAACAAATCTCATTTATTTATTAAGAGATTCTGGGAGGGATCACCACAGACTGCACTTTGCTTCAATATCATTTAACAATTTCTTCAGCAAACTAAATAATAAAAAAGAGTTTGAATGGTAGTTGTGTAATAAAGATTAATGAAATAGTAAGTAGTGGACAAGGCAAGTTTCTATCATGGAGTGATTGGAATCATCTGGGCATGCAGTCTTCAACAGAATTTTAAGGCTGCTGTCTAAGAAGGCAAGGTATTCCCACATGCTGTGAGACTCTGCCTTGAAAATTCAGAGGAGTGAGATGTTGTTATAAATTACCATCCCAGCAAGAGCTCTTAGTGCAGTGCTGGAAGTGAGAGGGACGATGTGATCTTGTAAGAGGGTAGAAAGACCATGAAATGAAAATATCAGTCATAGAGAAGTCATTTTGCTTCTGGAAATGGAATTGATGAGACCAGTTTTCGTGTCCCCATTTCCAAGAAGAATGTGTAAGAAAGAAATTACTGGGAGGCAGGCTTACAGGTGAGGTTTAAGAGTTGCAGTGCTCAGACCTGTAAGGTATCAATGCACAGACAGGTAAAGGAAAAATGCCAGATCCTTTGCCTGTTTTCCGCAGATGTCGTAAGTAGTATGAAATGTCAATTTAGATGATCCAATGGCTTCTTAAGGACTTGAGTCCTATGAAACCTGTGAAAAAACTGCCACTTCACCTCCACATTTATATATGCAAGATTGGACAAATTCTAAGTCCAGCATGATGGTGCCGTGACCCAAAGGACTTCAGAAAAGTCACACTGCTGTCAGCATGCAGTAATGCGGTGGCAAGCTATACAGTTTGTATAGAATTTTTGGGATACTTTAGGATAAAATGCTATATAAATACAGATCACTTTTATTAAATGCCTTGCAAATAATTTATAATGCCTTTAAATATCAGAACAGCCATACCACATCAATAACCCCTGCACATGTGTTTACTTTATTTTAGTTTGCCATGGTTCACTCTACATGGCTCAGATACGTTCAGTAATTCAATTATAATGAAATGTGCAAGCCTTCAATAAACGTATGTGTTACAACTGGCTTCTGATGTAAATGCTTTGCCAATTATATGTACATTAGTGACGACTGTAGCAGGCTTATAAATACTCCTTGTAATTATTTGGCCTCTATTCTCCCCTCCTGTACATAAGTTTTATAGTGGTATGTAATTCTAGATGCGCAGATTTTAAGTCCAGGAGGGACCATTAGACCTTCTAGCCTGACTATCAGTACAACAGGCCAGAGAATTTCATCTAGTTACTTAGGCAATGAGTCCAAGAATCTTTTTGCTTCACTAAATGCTATCTTCCAGTCTGCATGTCTGCAAGTCTTCACATGAAGGCAAGAAACATGAGTTAGTGGCCTCAGAAGTTTGTTCCAGTTGTTAACCATCCTCATCACAGTGCATCTTGTCTTATTCCCCTACTCGTCCCACATTACTTCTTTGGGGACAGCAGAAGATCCAGTGAGGTGAGCACCTTAGTTTTGAGCCTCGGCCCAGATTTTTTCAGACTCTAACCTATGTGAAAGGTGGGAAAAGCTTGAATTAATTCTTGCTGACTTTTTTTTTCAATAGGCTTACAGATGTTCTTTCTGTTTTCTTTCTCATAATGGATTAATTATTTACAGAGAAGCTGTATGAGAGCTATATGCCATTTCATATTAATTTTCAGCCTTTGAGCACATTACTGAAAGAACTCCTCTCAGAATTTTAAGGCTTATACATAGAAGAGATGCCAAATTTTCAAGGGCCAGGCACTTCTGTAGGTATATACATAAAATCAATACAGTGTAGAGTTTTTCCAAGGATATGAGTTTGTGTAAAGGTCGGTAAATAGGAGCTGAAGACTTTGACAAATCTTGCTTGCGTGGGTGTATCTTATGGAAAGTACAGCTCTATTCTGATTCATGTGATGCTTGGCAATTCTTTGTACTGACTGGAAAGGAGTAAAAGTTCCCTCTTTCCACCCACCGCTATACAAGTTTCTCAGAATCACATACACATTTCTCTAGACATTTTACCTGATTTCTGGCACAAATCTCTTTACTCTTCCATGGTCTATTCAGCACTGTCAGAAAGTCTACAAGTTCCTAACAGTATGGTGTTATTACCTTCTAAATGTACAGACACTTTCTTTTCATGGGAGTGGAGGAGGAAGAAGGTGGAGAATAGATCTAAATGTGGTTTCATGTTTTGGGAAACCTTAGTTTACTCAAATGGATTATGCAGTCTGTAAGGGTAAGCAGAAGTCCAGCATACACATTCGAAGCAGGCAGAGAAGCAGGTGGCAGACAGGAGGAGTTCAGCTGGTAGACAGTTCCTTGGAGTTCTGTGCCAGAGAAAGGCATAGTATCAGAACTGTAATGTGGTAATCTAAGCATGAACTGGTCACGGCACAGAACCCATAACAGTCAGTTATTATGTTAATGAAGCACAAAGGCAGGAGAGGTCTATGTTCTCCTGACAGATAATGATGTGCAGATCAGACCCGAATCTGCAGAAAACTGAAAACTCTACAATAAAAATGCCATGTTGAGACTGCATTTTTAATTACTCTATTAGCACAAAATAATAATGCACATAAACTTAATACTACACTTAGGAACGTTTACTTGCTGAAGGTAAAGTGCTTTGAGAAGGAAAGCATACTTCCTCACAGGGGCTGCTTCCCATAATTGGAGTATGACTGTTTAAATTGTAGCTCAGCAGAAATATTTTGATTCTGTGGGGCACCAGCAGCTCAGCAACAGTGCTGCCTTTCACATCCACTTCTTAAGTGTAACAGATCATTTAGACCCTGGGTTGGCTAGGCTCACATAAGCCAGGTTCACAAAGAGTTATAAAAGCTTGGCTTTCCTCCTCCCTTCTCCCCCACATTCCTATTTTTCCCCTTATAATTTTACCACAAGGCAATGCAGTCAAGCTTTTCTTGGATCATATCAATCTAGATCAATAAATATCAGTTGCAGAGTGGGAGTCTATGCACAGACATGTGCTAAAAGGATGAAATGGTTGTGTTAGTTTAAAGAAACCTCAATTTTTTTTTTTGTTCTCTCTTTGCAGGGCACAATGCCTGTGTTATATAGGTACCAAGCTGAACCAGGAGAGGAAGAAGAAAGTTCCTTCTGAAAAAGCAACAATGCTGGCATGTGCTATGGAGACTCAAATTGTTTTTCATAGGCAGTAGTGGTAAGCAAAATGATGTTACCTCTGGCTGGTTAAGGATACTGCACATTATGAAATACCTTAGTTTCAGCTGAGAGCAGATAGTTATTGTCTATAAATAGATGCAAATCGTCTTATGATAGCAAGATGTTTGGCTTAACAGCAGACTATCAAAATCGTTAAGGCAATTTTTTTTTACTGCCAGTGCTTGGACTGTGAGTCAGCCTCTACCAGAGACCTTATTCTCTTCTCTCCTCATATCCCCCTTGCAAGACAGAAATGCCTTTATCAGCTCTAGAGTGAAATTCAGAGTGAAATTCAGCCGTTTACAGAGCAACACCACAAAGGTTAAGTGTTGTTTAGCTGAGATCCTCTGTGATGCAAAGGGTGTACAACATTTATACTAGCCCTGAGATAAGGCACCTTATCTCAAACACAGGAGCTAAGTTCAGTGAGTTTTTAGATGAGGTCCATGCTCTGTGTAATACATGAAACAACTGGTTCTTCAACTGGACGTGATTCTGCCACTAAGCTGAGCATCACTGTATTCCAGAACAGTATTCCTAATCAGAATTTCACTTTCTCTAAAATTGATTTGGATGTTTGTATGGAAGTTCTTATGGAAGAACAGCATAATTACCTATCTTATTCACTGTACAGTGATACAGGGATTGCCACAATAAGAACAAAGAGGATACAGTCAGAGGTGTTGCACCAATTCCAATTGCTGTCCACTTTTATGAAGATGCAATCTTTTTGATCATAACTAAGGGGAAAAGCTGAACTGGAATTCTATACAGATATGCTGAATCAGCAATGATGATGGCAGCCTCTGAAATTTGTTAAACGGAGAAAATCAAGTTTATGACCTAGCACGAGTCACTGTAAAGGCAGTTGTTTTTTGTATGAAAAGATGTTGATTCTGTCATGTTTTGCTTTAAAGGAAACAGGGTACAAATTTATTAGTCAGAAATCATGACAATAAGATCTTAGCCACCTCCTGCAGGCCTGTTGCATGATGCTGACCCATCACTTACCTTCTTTCTGTGGCCATGTCTTAATTTAGAAACTGGGAAATACTGATTCCCAGGATGGGTTTATTTTAAAAATTAGAAGGGATCATTATATTTATCTCACCCAACTTCCTGCATAAAGCAACTATAGAATTCCAGCTGGGGCTTATCACTTTCTTACAAAGTCCTGTGCAATCCTTGGCCAAATGCAGCTGTATTCATGGTGAAGTGAGTGGGCTGTACACTGATACAGCTTATTTTCATTGATGTAGCAAGGAGCAACACACCACGTTGCTTAGAGAGAAAGGAATGAGCAGGATTTTTTAGCTTCCCTGATACATCTCTCCCACAAAGTTCAACACACAAAAATAGTTGTGTAATTTTTCATACAGAAAAGCAGTATTTCATTCATCAGGAATAACCTTTTAATGAAAAGGCACTTCTTTTCATTAATGAACAAGCTTTGGTTATGTAAAAATACCATCAAAAAGTATTTTTTCCTTTCTGTATGAGCTTCATTGGAAATACTTTTGCTGAAACTTAAGATAAATAATACATATATAGTCATGTAAGATTTACATTTGTATGCACACATTTATAGCTTTCTATGTGCATAATCATGTGGGTCAATATCAGAGTACCAGATCAGTACAAACAGATAAAAGTGTCTCTTGGTCTGTCTCACACACACATTTTCAAAAACGGAGAGTTTTGCACAGCAGACTAAAACTGAGTAAAACAGACCTCATCCTAGCCAAGGCCAGATCAGATCTTTAGAACCCAACCCTAATGATTTGTATGAGGCCTTCCAAATGCAGATACCAGAATGTGTGTGTGTGTAAATTAGCACTAAGTTGTGCAGCCAGAGTAGCTGCCTTCGATAAAGCTGCTAGTTCTGTAACAGTAGTAGTGACCCTCAGTATATTAATATCAGGTTTTCCACTATCCTGGTTTCGCTGGGATAGAATCATAGACCAGCCATGGTAGGCAGGCCATTAGCAGTTTCCAGTCAGCCAGGAGCTTGAGCTGGGAGGGGTAAAAGCCGGGGCAGCTGACCTGAGTTGGCTCATGGGTGTATCTTAGGCCATAAATGTCATGATTATTATAAAGGGAAAAGTCTTCTGCGGACAGGGCCTTCTCCTGTTCCTCCTCTTCTTTCTCATTCTGCTTCTCCCCATCCCTTGAGGGGCTTGCTTGTCATTCTGCTCCTGAGGACCACTTTACTGTTTGTTGTGACTGCTGTATGCTCACAGGGCTGAATATAAATTTGTACATTTTATATTGGTATCAGTATTAATATCAGTTTTGCTGTTTCATTATATGTGCTTTCATTTCAGCCCATGGGTCTCCTCTCCATTTCCCAATCCCCTTCTTGGCTAGGGAGGGGTCACTGGATGACAGAACAACTTCTATAGTTTAGCCCCAGGTATGGGCTATATGTAGATACCTGTGTTCTAGGGCACAGTACCTTGATGAAGCAGAGTTGAGGAATTGTGTTTTGCAGCAGTACAGCATGTCTGGCTTTCAGCTCCACAGGCATATGACAATATGTTGTTAACAGAGAAGTCAACAGCTACATGTTGCTAAGTCTCGTACGGGGGTACCTTGTTTTTTAATTAAATCCAAAAGTTACATTTGGTTTGAAAAGCTTCCAGCTGGGCATAACTTATATTTCATTGTCTATTAGTAAAGGGTTTTACATGTTTTTATTCTTCTGATATCATGTGGAAACTCTAGAGCTTGAATAAAGGATTACAGAAGAAGGGGCTTAAATTGATTCCAAAACCAGATTAACATCCATCTCATTCTCTCCACTCTATGCTCTGCTTGTAAAATAGAGCAAGAATACAGCCCTTGTTACTGTTTTCGACCAGTGTGGGGATGTTCTCATCATGCCTGGGCCCAGTGCAAATCCTCCTGCACCTCATTTTGATGGTACCCACTGCAGATGATGTAGCAACAGTGAGGGGGCGTAGACCTAGCACATAGGACTCCAAACAACAGAAATGGAGCTTGCTGGAAACCAGAAAGTGCAAAGGACTTCAAAGCATTCTCCAAATGTGAATAAGTTAAGCCTTGTACGCCATACATATGTCATACTTATCTAGGAGGTAAGAAAATATTAATCGACATATTTTACAAGTGGGCAGATTTGAGTTCCCTGAAACTACTCTGTAAAGCTAGAACCAGGCATCACTGGAGCTGAGAAGGGACCACAGGATTTGTGACAGTGTACTGTGAGTATTGGCTATACTACAGCCTTGCCATAATCTAGCAGGAGCAATATGAGAGGTGTTACCTCAGTCTGAGCCAGCCTCTGAGTAACTCTTTGATTTTTCTCTAGCTGTATATGTGAAAGTGCCTGTTCTCTCTATCAGATAAAAATAACAGTGCCAGGAGAATGGGATTAGAGTATCCTATTACTCAGCTCTGTCAGGCAAGGTAGTACTTGGTAAGAGGCATGGAAAAAATAAGACACCATGCTCAAGTCTGACAGTGTAAGTCCCAGAACACAGGGGAATTTGTGCAAAGGACAGTCTGTTTCTACAATTTAGTAACTAGAAGACCCACAGTAGGGGAAGGTGCAAACACTAGGCAAAACAGATGTAGTTGCTTTGTCATGTTCATAACTGACTTGAGGTTCAGTTAGAAGGACAATCTTTATACAATTCTATTTTGAGATGTATAAAATCTCTCAGGAACTTTTGCCAGCTGAGATCAATGTAAGAAACCAGGACAAAGATAAGTCAAGAGAGCACAGACAGGTCAAAGGTTGAAAACTCGCATTTTTTCCCTTTGTAATCCTCCACTGTTGTCTCAGACTGAACCTCTTGTTGCTACAATTACATGTTTATAGGTGTCAGCAGCACAGATTGAGCATGCTCCATATTTTCAGAAGACAATCTTTAGAAAAATCATTATCAGGCTTTCCTGTCATTTTGTTGAAAGAAACGGATGTGTTTATACCAACACATACATGATTGCTCCTGCAATGTGTTTTGCTGGATGAAGTCATCATTAAACATAAATTGATCTGATTTCATTGACCAATTTATAACAAGTAATGCTCTGATTAAGACTGATCCAAAATAAAACCTGATCAAGATGGGCTATTTCTAACAGTCTAGGGTAGCTGAATCAGAGGTTTGGGGATTACTGTGGATGTTATTGAGTGGAATGCCTGGCTTGTGATATGAATTTATGGGTTTAAAATTGCTAGCTTATATTTTGTAAAATATGACAACTTGGCAAGTGCATTTGACAGAAAACATCACCCAAACAGAAGTTTGGGTATTTTTTTCTACAGAATTACCAATTAATGTTCTTTCAGCGGTGTGCATTTTACAGGTAAATATATGATCAGCAAATTCAGAAAAATGGAAAATGCTCACTGAGTAGCACTTTCTGAGGCAACTCTGCTGCATGTACTGCCATGAAAGAAAAAGCAACAAATTTTAAGAATAGTGAATATGGAAACAGGATGAGGGCAAGCTGGGACCCGGGAACGGGGAGATGACTTAATTTGAACTACATGGCAGTTCAATGGCTGACATCAGGACAGTGTAATGATCAAACTGCTGAGATACCATGGCTTTCTGTTTTCAACTCTTAATACATCTATATTTCTATGCAGATGTGATGCTATATTACAGTAGCACTGTAGGAGCCACAGTTAAAACCCAGACCCTAATGATAAGTATTTTAGAAAAAGAAAATTATAAAACCAGATCATGATCTGCAGAGCTTACTGTTTATGATACCAATTGCACAGCCTGTGGTAACCTCCAACACTCCACTGACATCACTGGGAAAAGTAAAAACGTGCTAGCTCTCGTTGCAATCCATCTTACCTAACCCCTTATTGAAGTTAAACAGAGGGGCCGTGTATTTTGCTGAGCAGAGAGAGCAGGCTGAATTAGGACCCCAGAGATGGTTACATGGATTGCTTGTTCAGGATTGTACCAAGCCCTTTTCCTGTCCCATCATGATCATGCTAAGTTCTTGTGGCAACCACAATAATTCCCTGCAGGGGGCAGGGCTATTAAGAAAGTATGTTCAGAGTCTCTTAATGTAATTTAGCAGCAGGAAACTAGGAAGGAGTGCCAGAACCATGTGAATAGCCAGTTCTTTGTACGGCACTTGCAAATGCTCCACCTAGGCCACAGCAGGGCAATTGCTGCTTTGCTTGAATTTATTGCTAAGAAGCATTTGTCTACAAGTACATTCCACATCTGACTTAAGGCTTGTCATTTACATGTGACTTAAACTGTAAATTTAATATTGCATAAGTGTGATTAATGAAGATTAGTATTTCATTCACTGGGACCTCCTTTGAATTTTGCAATTATTTGGATATTTAAACTCGATAACAATTCCAAGCTGAAAATGTTTTTCTCCTGAGGCTGAGTAAGTCTGCTAGGTGACAGTATTGACAACAACTCTTAGTGCTGAATGTAGTACATAGCACTTTTCTGCACCTGAATACTATGGAAGTGTGCTCATTATAGTCCTGTAGTATAGCAGGCATAAAAATAATTAAGTGTAATAAACATTCACCTAGATCAAGTCAATAAGCAGAAAACTAATGACCACTTAAGCAGAGAGAAGAGAGGGTATCTGTATTGGAGGGCTTGGGTTAAGAGAATGATCTAGGCCAGGGATATCCAGAGGCACAGAGAGCAAAACTATCTATCTCATTTCAGATCATGATATTTTTCAGTGGCTGGGTCATTCCTTAGTGATAATAACTCAGCCATTTAATCTTGTTGTTTCCACTCTCTATTATATGGGTTACAGGAAAATACAGTATTTAGTTACAGAAGATTAATGAAGTACTTTAGGTAGTAATTACCAAAAGACTGAATTAGCTTAAAAAAAAACCCCAAACAACAAAACCCAGAATCCTCACTTGTGCCCTTAAAAAACAGTTTAAAATATCAAGATAAATTTATCCCTCTGATGCCCTCAAAGAGAAGACATCAGGAATGAATTTGGCCCCATTTTATTCAATTTGTCCTCAATTTGCTAAGCTCATTAATTTTCTCTTGTTTTACTCTCTTAACAGGGCAACAGCAGCCCTTTTGCAATAGGCATTAGAAGCAGGAAATCTCAGGGTATGTTTCTAATTGCCAGACTTTCTTTACCTCTTTCTACTGTTCCTGTTCTTATGAAAGCATGGGG
>NW_008614253.1:32295-64610 GCF_000691845.1 Merops nubicus | reverse complement strand
AAAAGAGTATCAAGGTCAGGGTGAAAACCACACAAGAAGCAGGAAAAGATGCTTGCAGTTAGGTTCGTGACCTTTGTATTTTTTTCTGATCATCCAGGAGAGGGAGGAAGGGGGGGTAGAGAGGGAGAACTATGAAGTTAACATTTGAGCAGATGTGTGCATAACCCCTGCTAGAAAACATCAGAGTTATGAAAGTCGCATTGAAGCTGTTAAAAATTGTAGAATTCTTGCTGCTGAACATCTGAGAAAATCAGACCTATGTCTGGTCATTGTTCCTAGGAAGCTGAGGTGGTCAAAGCCTGGTTTTCGTAAGGAGAACTAAACCACAGAAAAAACTTGAAATGTGTTTAGTTATTTAAAAGAAAAGAAAAAAAAAATCAAAACAATACCATTGATAATTAGTAACATGGAAGTTCTTACCAAATATAGTCATTTAAGATGTCCATAGAAGCTAAGAGTACTAGACTTAGTGGGAATCTCCAAATTCTCATTAGGATAGTTACATTCTTCATCAGTTCTCTCAGTGTTCTGACTTGGACGTAGTAATGTACATATGCTGCTCCACAAACATGCGAATGGAAAACTGTGACCAGGATAGAGTGCCAGTTAATTTTGTGCAGGCTTGCTGAGGTCTCAAACATTTCAGTTTAGGCACATTCATGAAGAAGATAGAATCTTTCTTTCCAGTGCCTTGGGGAACAGTTTTAATGCATCACCACACACTGATAGGGTCAAAGTCTGCTACAAAATTCAAGCACAATCTTTGTCCTCTTTCATTACATATGGAACTGCATAGCATTTTTTAATACTTTTGTCTGAAGACAATAAAACTCAGTGGCTCTGAGGCAGTGGGTGATGGATCACTGAGACTGAAAGATGCTTGGTAGAATAAATGCTCTATAAAACCTCTGATGATTTTCTATGAGATTGGAAAGAATGACAAGTCTTTTTGAGTGGTGCACCAGTAACTAAAAGATGGCATACTAGGTGTGCAAGTGATGATCTCCACCTCCATGTAACACTGCCCATTACATTGTCACTTGCGTTATAAACTGAGCCCCATTTCCTGTTTCAGTAAAAAATGCTAAGAAGCTGCAAAGCAGTCTTCAGCCAAGTATAAAACCAACTTTGGAAATTGTAACGACTTAATTTTTCCAACCACAACTAACAGAAAAGGAGTGTGTAAAGTGGTGAGTGGAAAGAATACCTAAAATATTGACGTTTTGTGAGTAGCTGTTCACCTAACAGCTTATTCTATGTGCAAGATACTCCAGAATTTAAATGGCTTTTCTGACGCTGTGTGATATCCTTTGGTGTTTCGCAGACACAAGAGACTAGAGACCCATTTCCAAGAGACTTTGTTCCTTGCAGTGTCCAAGATGATGACTCTTCTGTATGTCAGGGAGCTCACAGTAGTCATCAGCTGATAAAGAGAGGAAACAGAGTTCTTAGGGATTACGAATTGTCTGGGTGAAAGTCAGTTAGGTTTCATGTACAACGGTAATTAGGTGATAGGGGCAATAGCCCCTGCTGGATGATTAGAAGACATGAGAGTATCACTAAGTGAATGGTTGCCAGGACTAATTGAAGTTTTGTGTGATTCTATATGAAAACAGGGAAAAAAATGCTTTATTGAATGGAAATAAAATGGGCAAAAAATAGGGGCTTTTTGGGGGTAAGCGTTCATAAGGGTAATGATCCTGTTTGAGGTACTACATGTTGCTGAGGTTTCTGGGGAGAGTTAGTATCAAGACATCTTTTGTAAACCAAGTAAGTCATGTCCAGGTGTTGTTTTTATTTTACATCAGAGAAGTCATCAGCCTATCTGATGGATTTCTGTGAGCTCCCCATTCAGTAATCAAATTGATAATTGCTGCATCTGAACTTGCACAAGAAATTATGAAGCACTTCCCAAAATAGTAGTTCACTTGAATTCTGGGCTTTACCACCTCTGAAGATCAAAAAGTGATCTGCAGGCAGAGAGGAGTGAACCAGCAGTTGCTGTGTATTCCCATATTTCGTACTCACTTAGATAAGGGACAAGGTTAAAACAATTGCAGGAGGAACTGGCTTACTCTGTGAGGGCCTTGCTTGATATTTACTGATACTGATGATCCATTACTGCTTCCTTTGGAAGTTCATTCTTTGCCCATTTTCCCGTTCCCAACAATGTTCTTTGTTTATGCATCTGTGTAATGGTTTGAAAGCAAACCAGTGAGAGACTCCAAGTCAGAAACACAATTTAATAGGAAAAAATAAAATAAAGGCAATAATACAAAGGTAAACCACAGTCAGAATACAACCTGATACTCTGTAGTTAGGGTGGTGGTAGCAGGCCAGATGAAGCAGTGATCCTGTAGAAAAGATCTGGTAGCTCTTGTCCTCTGGAAATCCAGTGGGTAAGGCCCCCTGTGCTGTCCTGAACCCCAGTTTATATCCAGGTGGGAGCACTTGGCTCCTCCCCCTGGGGGGAGCATCTCACAATGGGTTGATATCAGTCTATGAGTCATGCAGTGGGTCCTTGATGGTCCATTAAACAGCACTCGCTCCTGGGGGGAGCTCTGTATGAGTCATGGGGCGAGGCATGGATGGGCCCATTAACAGGGAGGACTCCTCCTGCTGGGTGGGAAGGTGTTAACATCTCCCCAGACCTCTTTCCTTATCTGTTATAGCCTGGGGTGTGAGGTCTGTCCTGGGCAGCTGCTACCCATGATTTTGTTAACAGCCCATGAGCAGTGACACAGTTTTTGGATCTAACCACATAAGGATAAACTAGTCCCAGCCCCTGTAACCATGACAATCTGGTTTAGTGTTTTCATTAGCTGTACACCTTTGAATATTTTAAATTTTGTTCCAGTGCAGAATACAAATAAATCTGTGAAATACTGGAATTTAACTCAAAATGGGATTTTTGTTGCCCTATAAGAAATCTGTTTTTATGCATCCTGTTCTAAACTGCTGCCTTCAATTTGCATTCAGAAATCCTACCAGTCTTCATAGAGATTCAGGGATGAATCCATCTGCTGAAAAATTAAGTACTGTAATTATCTGTTGAGAGGGGCTTAATTAATTTTTTTTATAATAAAGGATCATGATCTGTAAACATAGAGAAGATACCTCTGAGAACCTACATAGAGCTGCAAAGACCCAAGGATGGGGATAAAGAACTGATTGTTTCTTTTGACTTTGGCATGAAAATTATTATATTATTGAGAATCAGAGGACAAAATTATACCCAATGCAGAAGTTCATCTAAGATAAGGCCACCTACAGCCAGAACCTGGTCCTGACTTGTGATTACCCTGTGTTCAGTCAGGACTGAACTCCGTTCTTTTACCAGTCTTGTAAAACATGATGTCACTCAGAGTGTTGGAATTTGACATAAAATCAAAGTCCATAGCATCATTTGTGGGTCTCTAACAAGTCATTAGATCAAATGAGAGAAAATAGATAGTACAGTATCTTCTTCTATACTCAGTATCACAAAGCAGGTACCTGGGAGGCTGCTAACTTACCCCCCTGCCTGCCCTCAGAGGCTTTGCACTGTGGAGGACACAGCAATTCACCAGCTGCACAGAGAGGCAGGAGGCAGTGTGTAGGAAAGGTATTAGAAGTTTTGACTTGCAAAATGTACAATTAGAAATGTGTGGATGTGGGATTCACTGAAGAAGAGAGATGGTATTGATCAGCTGTTAACAGCTCAAAGCCAGGAAAGTCCTTGCTGTCCTGTTGAGGTTCCCCTGGAATGGCAACAGTGGAAGATAAGCAAAGTGCCAACTGCACTTGTAAAGAGGAACAAATTTTCCAGTATGAAAACAGCAAGTGAGGTTGCTGGGGAGCACAAAACAGCATTGGAAATGTTTGAAAAATCCCCTCACTCAAAGCAAGATGGAGGGATGATTCATGGAAGTAGATGAACAAAGAAAGGGGAGAGAATGGTGACTGATAGAATAACTAGAAATGGCAATTGCACAAATGGCCCATGTGGCAGAGACTGGTAATGATGTGCCTTATATTCTCAAGAGCAGCTGTTAGTAGCACCGGGTAGAAAATGAGGCTAAACAAACTGTTAACTTCAGGCTAGAGACAAGCACTCAGACTCTAGATCGCCTGAAACTTGCTCTGGCAAAGGGTACTGATTGGCTCCCAGGCTGCTGCTGTCAGCAAAGAGGCCAAGGCCTGAAAGCTCCTTTCCCTCTTGGGGTGGTCTCGTTGTGCTGAGTGAGCTGTGTGTGTGGCAGAGACCCTCTCCCTGCCACTGCTTGTCTTGTACCTATTCTGTAGACAGAAGGCCTCTGTCTGCAGTCTTGTTAAACTGGCATCTTCTATCAGCAGTGGATTCACTAAAAGAAACATATAGGAAGGGAGAGTTTATTTTGCTGATGCTCTTTATTTTAATCATACAAAGAAAATGACAATTTTTATATAGAAGCCATTAGGGATGCAAGAGGCGTCGGTTCCTAGCTCTGGGGTTCATTCTTTTAACCAGACTGTGGCAATGCAAATACAGCCCATCATGATATTTATATCTTTAATTCTTGCATTCATCACATTACTAACACACTGATGGGCCCCTTGTTCTTCATTTGTCTATTTCCTTAAACTTTCTGCCCTCTTTTTTATTATTATTATTTTTTCTGTCATGTGTGCAGTTCTTGAAGGTCAGTCAGACATCACGGATAGAGCCATTCTGTTCAGGGGTTCGCAAGCAGCTTGTTTATGAATGAAGAAGGCTTTGTGAACTTCCAGGGACCTGCTGAGCTTTTTTATAAAACTACCAGTGGGACAAGGAGCTTGGGAAAGTAAAGGCCTCTTACAGAAACAGAAAACTGAGGCACGCCGCCAAAAAACCTGGGCTGACATTCTAGTTTGTCAGAATCATGCCCAAGGAACAAGTTTCCAGAAAACAGATCAGGTATCTATATAGCCAAGGTTTGAGCCTGACATATG
The DNA here is from genome assembly GCF_000691845.1 of Merops nubicus. Taxonomy (NCBI): domain Eukaryota; kingdom Metazoa; phylum Chordata; class Aves; order Coraciiformes; family Meropidae; genus Merops; species Merops nubicus. The sequence goes on along the minus strand of NW_008614253.1, from coordinate 59,660 downwards.
TGAGCACAGGGTAGTATGTATGCTAGGAGCCTGCAACAGCAAATAGTTACATCAAGATTTGTCCCTAAAAATGGCATAGAATGAACAGACCAGGAAGACCAGAGCATTGTGGAAAAGGAAATGGAAGGATAAACACAGCTTAAAGAAAAGCCATTAAGGGATTGAGTCTGCAATACAGACAATAGCAGATGCATATTGATCTAATACTGACAGCCACAACTTCATAAACAAATATTTCCATCCTAAAATCAGTGCTTCGTGCAGCTAAAATGACATTCCTTCATTAGAGGCATACACAAATACTTCTTAAAAAAAAAGAGAAAAATGTAGCAATCACAAAGTAAACAGGTAAAGACAAACAGTTTTGACTCCAGTGCACTATCTATAATTTTGAGATGAACATTTTCTTCTTCCTGATATCCTGAATATCCTGTGGAGTTATTAACATTTGTCTAGCTTTTACATATACATTCAGTATGTTCCATGGAATTCTACATTGTGATCTTGGTAGTTTGGATGACATCTTTTCAACTGCCGTCATCTCTATAGGACTTCATAATTTTGAAAATATCCAAGATACTGAAAATTTAGTTTGATAAATGACTAGAGTGTTTTGGTGAAAGGTAGTATCAGGCATGTGGAGACTTGGGCAGGAATCAAAAGTTAAGGAATTATAAAATTGTTTAATCTGTGCATTCTGAATTTTTTACTGTTATTTCTGTTGCAAAATAAGCACCATCCCCATTGCCATTGTTGGATGATACCAGTAGGGGACAGAGAAATCGAAAGGAAGTGGCTCAGCCCATTCGCGTTTCTACGCCTTTGATTTTGTTTGATTGGTGCTGCGTTGTTAAGAGTTTTCTAAGGTTATTGATATGGCCAGCTCTGTAGTAACCCTTGGAAGTGTACTACTTCCATAAAACCAAAGTGTGGAACTTATTCTTATATATTTTAGGCATCAGTAGAACAATTAGAAACAATCGGGTTTAATCTCTTGGATTCTGTGGGCCTCTTATGTGTGTAGCATCCTTACTGCATTTAGCTGGAGAAAGAGTAAAGGAACTAGCACAATCTTTTAAATGGCCTAAATTTCCTTTACTCTAAAATTTAGTTGCCGGCACAGTGGTAGCCAGCTGAATGTTGATTACTGGCACTTTCATTGCTGTGCTCATTGTTCCAGTTCCTTCAGGGAAATGCTGGTATCTTCCATGGAAGCAGATTTCGGAGCACACAGCAAAGTAATTCAGAGATAGGCAGGCAGAGGTCTAAGCCAGGCCTCAGTGTTCTATCCTGACAGTTGGCTGTGCAGCCCGTAGGCACTAAATGTAGTCTTTCTCTGAATGTCTTCGGTGTTTTTTTAAACAATAGTAACAAGGACAAAACCTGAAGGAAAAAAAAAAAAATCAGTCGTTCCCAAAGCTCCAATGCACCAAATAGCCAGCGCAGTTTGAAAATGCTTTCTGACATCAAAGGAACAGTGAGTTGCGGAAATCTTTGATTAAAGGTACTTCTTTCTTGTTTATCATTCCAAGAGTGAGATTTTCTCTGACTTTCCAACTCTTGCCCGGTGATCTCAGCATCATTATCATCATTATCATCATCATTCCTTTTCTCCTTCTTGCTCTTGATCACCTTGTGTTGTGGTTTTGAGGCTTGGAATGGGGGCGTGACCTTCCAGCAACTGGGAGGACCCCGGGTGGGGGTGAAACCATTGTATTCCCTCCCCTTCCTACACACACTCCTGATAAGAGGCAGGGAGTGGTTTCTAATTTCACTCCTGCCTTGGAGCTCAGAGAGGGAAGTTGTCTTTTCACTCCGTGGGACCCTGGAACCATTTCTGAGGGTTTTGTATATTTTATTTTTTGTATTATTCCCCTAATCTTTGTATATATTATTTTCCTTACCTCCCTTTTTCGTTTTCTGTTCCTTGTTAAACAATATACTTCATTTTTTTTCCAAAGTGTCTCTCTCTCTCTCGGGGGGGGGGAGAGGCAGGGAGGGAGTTCTGTTCTGTGTGGGTCCTGCCCTGAACCCCTTTTTACACGGAACCAGGACACCTTGCCTTTATGCTCTTGTCTCCTGGCGTATTTCTAGCTCCATGCAGTCATGCTTTTCTCTTCTCTTTATGTTTGAGTCAAGCTACTTTCACACGTAGGTGTGGCACTTTAGGGACATGGTTTAGTGGTGGACTTAGCAGTGTTCAATTTATGATTGGACTTATTGATCTTAAAAATCTTTTTCAACCTCAATTATTCTATAAGTCTATGATTTTATGCCCCATGACAGCTGGGCACAGTTAAGCCCTGTAGATAAAAGAGGAACATTTCCCTTAATCTCAGATTGGATGTTTTAGCCAGTAGACTGAAACAGCAATTTTGGGAAAAAACCCTCATCAACCCCTGAACCCCACATTTGAAATAGACTCACTGTAGAATACGACTGTCAGAATCTACTACACTTTTTGACCCTGATGACTTAGAGCTTGACCAACTTTGACTTCTTTTTAGGGGAAAGATAAAAGGCTCATCTCTGACAAAAGAGCAAATAAAAATCTCTTTTTCAGCAGAACCTTCTGAAAAAAAGTTATGAGAATATCTTTAACATGCACAAAACGTCTCCTGCCTAATTTCATTGTTGGAAACCTTTTTCAGCACAGTGTGCGGAATAAAATAATAACAATTTTCTGGCAGACATTTAGCATGTGAAATTTCATTTCTAACAGCTAATTTTGGCAAAGTCTTGTAGGTATTCTAAAAAATGTAAGACATTGATATGCCTAATGTCCGTGTCTCCTTGTACGGCTTAGGGTGAAAAATTACTTTAAAATATGATCTTTGTTTTGCTACTTTAGAATAGTTTAGAAATGCAAATTAAATCTCCCATGCTCCAGCAATACTCAGTGTGGGTGTGTTTTTTCCTCTATGTATTTGTGTTATGTCCAAGATTATGGGGTTAACCTAGACATGAGCTATTTCCTCAGCTGAGATCACAGGCCTTGCAAATGTTGGAGGTAAGAAACCCACTAATCAAAGTGAGAGTAAAATTTGGAGTTACTGAAGAATTCCTGTGCTAGACTTTAAGAAGATCAATGGCTGTTTTCTTGAGAGGATACAGCTGTAGAACTGAGTAACAGAACCAGGAAGGAAGTCGTCTTCTGTATAGGTGCTAAGGGGGAAGAAATAAGACTATTTTATGTTTATTGCCTTGTTTGGAATCCTCCAAACTGACAAACCTAGAATTCTTGGAGAGAGTGAAACAGGGACTTAGAGTTTAGAAGTAATTCATTGAGGGTAACTGTTTACTTCATGTGCTTTACTTAACCCTTACTGTGCTTGCACTGCTCAACAACTCTGTCAGGATGTACTGCTTGCTCTGTAGGCCATCGTGGTAGGGAGGAATGGTTGGAATAGCAGGTTGAGAGAATGCAAGACCTGCAAGGCCACTGAGATTGTGAGGACTCTACGGACCCCTAAAACCACCCAGAATCAGCCCTGCGGTTTGGACTGTGACCAGGAGACCAGGGAGCATGTGCAAGGAGATGAAGTGAAAAGCTTAATGAGCCAAAAGTAATGAGGAAGACTCGTTTACTTCATCCTGAAGACCACTGTATGACCACCAGGAGGCACTGCGCAAGCGTAGGACTGAAAAGCTAATTCTAATATGAAGCACGGATAGGTGGGGTTAGGTAATGAATATGTATAGGCACATTAGGTAATCTTATGCATATGTAAGACTTTAAAATATAAATAGAAGTATAGATGCCGCTGCAGGCGTGCATGTCTTTGTGGAGAAATGCCACATGTGCCCGGTGCTGAATAAGCACATACCTGCTTTACAACTTTAACGAGTTGTGGAGTTCTTCTGTGCTTCAAGAGAAGATGAATGCTGCAGAGGCCGTTGATTGCTGTTCCCAAGAAGGAAGAAAGTCAGTTGGAAATCAGCTGAGAATCAAACCAAAATCACTTCACGGGTTTTGACTAACAAGGGAAGACTGAAGCCAACTTACAGTGACTCCTGCAAATTTGTCTTGGAGAGCCAGTGGACAAAATCCTGATCTATACAGCTAATGTCCTAAGTGAAAACGTTTATCCTCTTTGCATAAATGAAGTCTCACTAACACCCATTTAGCAACTCCAGTTGACCTTAAAGCAAGGCACAAAGTGTGGAGTGACAATTTTGTATTCTGTGCCTTGTCTGTTACTGAAGTTTCTCCCTGCTGCAAAAGTCCAGCCTGGTGACTCTACTGCTAAGAATTCCTTCTGAACTGAAACTTGCCATATAAGGATTCAACAAAGAAAGCAGATTTTTATTTATGCCCAAATCTGTTTTGCTGTTTGGAAGCTATTTAAAAATTTACGGTCACTAACTGATTCAATATTTTTTGACAAAACATAGGCATAGTTTAGGTCTTGCTGTTTTTCATAGACAAAGTCAGCACCACAGTTTGTTTTCATTCTTTACACAGGCTTTGCAGCACATGTGGTACAAACCCCTCCTTCCTCTGCTTATCTCCTGTGAGCTTAAAATACAGATGGCAGAATTTTCTTAGGCATGTGCATAGATTCAGAAGGGGTGGGCTCTAATAATCACGCAAGTTTCTCGTTCCTTCCACTTCTGTCAGCTGCCACTTGGATGCTGGCGTTAAACCTCCTTGACCGGTAAGCTGCCCAGTGCAATGCAATTGTTGCCCTTCCGTGCAGAGAGGCAGAAGGATGTTAAGCCCATCTCGCAGCAGTCAGAGCAGGAAATACTCCTGCCAGCTGTACTTCAACTAAACTCCTTCAGTACTGCAGCTAGGAGACCTGGGCTTTCCCTGGCTAGAGACAGTGGGTTCCTAGAAGTTGTAGGGCCACCCAGCTAGAGTAGCTGGTGACAGTAGCAGTAATAAGGCTGCTGCAGTTCATGTTTACAGTAGGATGGGCACGTAAAACAGGAGGTAGTGAACATCTACAAAAGTCTATATTGCAGTAGCTACAACAAACACCCCTGCCTATCACAAAGGTACTGGTCACCAAGTGCTCACTGAATATCCCCGTGTGGCTGCAGAATAACGTGGTAGACCTGAGTGCTGTAGGTCAGAGTCAAAGGAGACTTAAAGTCAAAAGTCAAAGGAAAAAAAGTCAAAGGAGATTTAAGACTCTTAAGTCATGGCCATCTACAGAAAATGACAGAGGTGTTGCAGAATGACATCTTGGTGCTGAGGGGAGGAAGGAATCTGCTGGGACTTTGCAGGGGGTTTGGTAGATAAAAGAACACAGTAGATTTCAAAGGCTAGGTATTTCCCAGTTCCAACTCAGAAACAGATATTCCTTAAATCCACAAATAACTGTGTTCCACACTTGAGAACTGTCAAGACTCCATCAGAACGGTCCTGTTCAGTGTATCTTCTCCAGCTCACTGAAAAGTCTCAGATTTGTGCCCCAGTCTATATGTCGCTTCTCCTCTTGTTCCTTGCTTTGCTTATTTTACTAAGTACTTCCCTTCACCATTAATTTTCTTTGTGCTGCTCCTAGAGGTCCATAATTAATTATTTGTTCAGAGCTCTTCTTCCTTTACTCTTTCCTAACCTCACAGGTGTTCGTTGCACTTTTATCTGGCACTAGACTGGTAAGGAACCTGCAAAAAAATTTCCAGAAAGCATGTTTTGCTTTATCTGCTTAGGTGTTGGTTATTTAAATATATTTTTGGCAATAATTTTTCTCATAAGGTAGGAGTCTCTTCTATATGTGGAGAGACTGAGACTATGTCTATAACATCATGCTTAGCTTCAGGCAAGACTTTGACACAGCTGTCCACATGAGTTGTGTTTTAGTCCTTATTCCAGTTCTGAACTGGAGTGAACCCTGTGACTATAAATGAACTCAGGCACTGGACACAGACTGTCACAATTAATTTTTGTTCACATTATTACTTTTTTTTTTCTGTTAGATGATTCGCACACAACAAACCAGACAAGGATCTTCTAAACTCAATCCCAGCTACCAAAGGCTGACTAGGTGTAGCTGTAGAGATCTCAGACATAAACTTCGAGAGGCAATGAGCAAGGAAAGGCCTGGCAAAAGTTTAGGGAAGAAGTTAGTGAAAAATATATTGGACACTTCTTTGAAAGCAGGGATCAAAAGGCAACACAGAAAAAATTACATAGTAGATGACTGATCTGAAGAACTCATTGGCACAGATGTTGTAGAGACTAAAGGTTTACTAGGTTTTCAGAAACAGATGAATGTAAATATCCAGGGCAAATTACAAGGAATAAAAAATTCTTGTGCTTTGTAGAATAAGCCAACTGTAATAGAGAGTTCTCTTCAATTTACAATTCCTTTTTGCTGTGAAAGCGAAGCTGGTTACTTTCTACTGTGATCATTTCTTTCCTTCATTTTTTTCTCTTTGGCATTCAGTACTTGAAGCAAGACCTGAAGTTCTGTCCTATTTCTGTGCAGTGCCAGGGAAGGCTTTGAGACAACTGTGACCTCTTGAACAATGAAGCTATATAATCCTATCTGGAGAGTCCCATGTGAAGACCAGAACTTATATTGTATGTAACATAGTCTTTCCTAGCACTGATGAAACCAATCTAACTCTGAAAACAATGTTTCAGAGAGCTCCTCAGTATAAATACTTAATATTCTTACATAGTGGTAATTGAAAGCACAGTAACTTTTGTTCTTTAAAAAAAAAAAAAAAAATACTGGAAAATTTCCAGCACATCAATCTTATTCCAACAAGAGAATTTATTGATTGGGTCATGCCATGCTGCAGTTTTGTTTCCTCTACTTTTGCAAAATTTGCATGAATTTAGAAGAAATCATTCTTCAAAAGTCTAATCAAAAGTAAAAACTGTCATCAAGATCATTCTGGAGGAAACTGGTGGCCTGTGGGGAAGCAGGACAAAAGCCAGGACTTATTTCTTAAAGTTTTTACCTGTGTAGGTCTTGGTATCTTCATACATGGCACGCTTATTCTGATCCTTGGTTGCAACAATAACATAGATGCATCTTCCTCTCCTAAAAAGGTGTGGCTGAACAGTGGCTGTTATGGGACCACTGTGATCTAGCGATGCAAGAACACATCTGTTGAGCTACAAGTAAGATACTGACATTCACAAAAGCCACTTAGAAATGCAGACAGACTCAGAATAGTTCCCACCCTGACTCTTCAAGAAAAGCAAACCAAACCAAATCTATTTGAATGGAACATAAAGGACTCTTGCTCTTTCATTCCAAATGTCAATCTCTGGGTGAGTCTGAGGCCACATCGTTCCAGATGTCCTATGACTTTTCCATACTGACACTGTATCACTGGGGCTTAGGTGATCTAGAAGCATAGATGGTGCTTCTAGCTTGACAACAAAAGCAAAACTGAATTAAAACATTGTCATACTGCTACACAATTGTACACTATATTAAACTTTGCAGGTGAAAATACCAATCATATCGTACTGGAGCTCTGAAACAGAGCCAAGGATTTGAATCTCTAAATTCGATTGTTAGGATAAGGAATTGTTTGGATGGCTGCATCTAGAGGGTAGTGGTCGATGGCTCAATGTCCAGATGGAAATCAGTGCCAAGTGCTGTCCCTCAGGGGTCTGTAGTGACACCAATGCTGTTTAATATCTTCATCAATGACACTGAGTGATCAAGCGCACCCTCAGCAATTTTGCAGATGACACCAAGCTGAGTGGTGCAGATGACATGCTTGAGGAATGGGATGCCACTCAGAGGGACCTGGGCAAGCTTGAGGAGTGGGCCTTGTGTGAAATTCATGAGGTTCAACAAGGCCAGGTGCAAGGTCCTTCATTGCCTGGGTCAAGGCAATGCATGGTATCAGTACAGGCTGGAGGATGAAGGGATTGAGAGCAGCCCTGTGGAGAAGGACTCGGGGGTACTGGTAGATGAAAAACTGGATGTGAGCCAGCAGCACATGGCTGGCAGCAGCCCAGAAGGCAAGCTGTATCCTGGGCTGCATCAAAAGACGTGTGACCAGCAGGTTGAGAGATGTGATTTTCCCCCTCTGCTCTGGTGAGACCCTCACCTAGAGTACTCAGACCAGCTATGGAGCCCTATGCACAAGAAAGACATGAACCTATTTGAGCTGGTCCAGAGGAGGGTCACAGAAATGATCAGAGGGCTGGAATACCTCTCCTATGAAGAGAGGCTAAGAAAGATGGGGTTGTCCAGCATGAAGAAAAGAAGGCTCTGAGGACACCTTATTGTGGCCTTTCAGTACTTAAAGGGGGTTTATAAGAAAGATGTGGAACAGCCTTCTTAGCAGGGCCTGTTGCAACAGGACAAGGGATAATGGTTTTAAACTGAAAGAGGGGAGATTCAGACTAGATGTAAGGAAGAAAGTTTTTACAATGTGGGTGGTGAAGCACTGGCATAGCTTATCCAGAGAGGTGATGGAAGACCCATGCCTGGAAACATACAAGGCCAGGTTGGATGGGACCCTGAGCAACCTGATCTATTGGAAGATGTCCACCCTGCAGTATGGCTGGGCTAGCCTGACCTTTAAAGGTCCCTTCCAACCCCAAACATGCCATGATTCTATGATTTATATGCAGTTTCTGAGAAATTCTCAAAAGTCAAGATCCTATTTCTATAGCAGTAGTACTCTCTAGGGGCACTGGGATTATGACATGTGGGATAATGCATCATGGGTAAAACAAACCATCCCAAAGTGTTGGAAGTGAGAATTTGCTATATTTGATGTGAGTATGAAAGTCTCTTTGTAGCTCCTATTTAGCATTTCTATTATTAGCACAACTGTTACTGAGTTGCTGTTAAGTTAATGGGAGCTTTGCTTAGTTTGAAAAGAGCACAATTTGGCCTACAAATAACTCTGGGCTTGGTCCTATTAGTTGAATGCCCACTAAAATAAAATCATTTTCACCTCTTACATGTTGGGACTACATAACCTGGGTGCTCTGTTGTTACATTTTGATTGGTTTCAGGTTTTTTTTCCCTTAAATTTTCTTTTTTATTTTGTTCTTAAATTATTAAATCAAGAATTGCTTCAAGCATTTGTGTAGTGTATGACTAAAATTTACAGGATTCAGATAGCTGTTGAGAGAAGCAGATGAAGGAAGCATCAAGAAATCATTCTTAATTTTCCAGCACCCAAAATCAGAGGCCCTAGTTGGATGAAAAGTTCCCTTCTTATTGCCTACAAGTAGTTTCTGTAATTGGCAAAATTGCCTGTTATTGTTTGACTGTGTTTGGATCTCCTGCAGTAGGTTTTATATGTTTGAGAATTGACTGGAAAGAAAAGCAGTGGCTTTCCCAAGTCACTGTTTCATTCACACAGGCTGAGCTGTAGGTATGAGATTAACAGGGGCTGACATGAATGGAGCTCCTTCTCTCTCAGGCCTATTGGAAAACAAAACACATACCGACAAACATTTGAGCAACTGTGAGTTGATTTTGGAGAGCCCTGGTATTTTTACACGATAACAGTCTGTTGGATTCCCTCATAAGTCTTTCAGTTCTTCATTACATAAGGACTTTTCCTGAACTGCAGGGCAGAGAGCAGCATGTATGTAATCCCTGTTTCACACTAATGCATTGCATGTGCTTTGGATTTCAAATATCAATATTTGTAGGAACATACAGTAGGCTCTTTCTAAGAGCAGGGATTGGATTCTCACACTTACCACCCTTCACAGACTCGCCATAATTCAATGAGCATGGGCTTTGCTCTATTTAAATTTTTGTACTTTAAAACTGCTCCTTTATATTTAAGTGCCATAGAACCCTCCAGTAACAATCCAGAGAACTACTTCTTGTTAATGAAGTAGTTTAACTAGAAAACAAGAAAAGGATTTACAACAAGAAGATTTCTTATAGATGAATGTTGCTGTACAGTCTTTATTTCTGTCCTAAGATAATTGTTTTAATTGGTCTTACTGGCCAGTTTTTCATCAGGTGTAAATCAGCACATCTGCACTGATTTCAATGGTAATGTTGATTTACAGCAGCCAAAGGATTAGTCTAATCTGATTCCTGTCATACCTGTAGGTGAAGAAACATATAACAATATTTTTAGGAATGCCCCTTTACTAACTGGTTAATTTGTCTGGAATAGTTTTTGTGGACTGATCCTGTAATGTTGCAGAGGGAGGTAATAAAAACCCACTGGTGTTGTTGGTTGTAGAAGGAACTTCCAGGCTTGCAGGCACAGAAGAAAGGTGTTGTAAACACTAAATGTTAAGTGCTGAGTCCCTTTGATGGAATAATGTCCTTATTCTAGACATTACACAGAGTCTTCCATCCATTCAGGATCCAGTGCCATGAATCATCTCATGAATATCGGCACCTACAAGTCTTTTCCAGAGAACTGAGCAGGCCTTATTGTTTCCTTTTAAAAAACACTGTGAGCAAAGCAGGACATGTCTTTTATGTAAGAACAGAGTAGCTAGTAATTTCACCTAGACAGGAGGAGAGCTGAGTTCTGTGCCTCCTCACACCCTGCTGAAGTCTAAGGGGGTTCAGAGTATCAGGTAATAAAGAGGCAACATACTAGTGTGAGGGGGAGTCACTTCTGACCCCTGCAGAAGCTTTGCCGTTGCATTCAGGCTTCACAAAACATCTAAAAGTGATCAATTGAGCTACAAAAGGACTATATTCTTCTTTTAGTAACACAATGGCAAAACTAATCATATTAGTACAATTGCACAGCAGATGTTGGCCTTGTACGTCTCAATTATTTCACCTGCTTGGGTTGCAGGCTTCAAAGATCTCAACAGAAGAAAGTGTCCTGTTTCTAAAGATGCTGTTTGCATTTGTCCACAATTAATCTGTAAAGAAATAATGAAAACCTAGAAAGTAGCATTCTCAGAGAGAATTGCACTCATTCTCTTTTCTGTGCTCACAATGAAATGCTTGTGAGCGCTCGTAACAGCAGACGGCTTCTGTTAACTGCCTTTCGCCTGCTGAGTTGAACAGAAAGAAAAATGTTAATGGTCAAAGCTTGTCAGCAGTACATTGCCATTCACGTTTAGTCACACTTCACTATTGTTTTGTATAGTTGTTAGGATACAGATATTTCTAGGGTCAAAAAGGGAGTGGATTTATCCCTCTGGAAACTTTATTAAAGTTTAAGCTCATGCAAGCCTCGCAATACCACAATAATCAGTCCACTGAGTTCTGAAACGGTGAATCAATGGGCAAAGCAAGAAATGCTTATAATATCTGAATTATATGCACATAATATTTTCTACCCCTTTTATAAATGTATGTTGCCACTGTAGCATAAGTAAGAACACATTCTATTTTGCTAACTTTTTTCGTCAAGAGATCTCACTTAATCTTCCTGTACCTGGATGTAAAATGGAATGCTTTCCTCTGTGCATCTCTCTGTATTTGTACTGCAGGATCTTGGAAGAAGAGACAATCTCTTTCTATGTCTTCAGAAGGTAACTGGGTGGGCCTGGGTAGATTACCTGTTTTTTTTTATTTCCTATGTGGAGGATATAGTGATTACTCAGAACTGAGTGATGTATACCATTCTGTAAGTCTTAACTCACAAACTCACAGTCTTTAGGTGAGGACAAAATTTGCTTTCCTGTATAAACCCAGTTTTTACTGGCATCTCTGCTAAAGAACTTTCTTTCTTATTCAAGTGTCAAATTTTTCGTGATAGAGCTGTAGATGTTGATAATTTGACCAAATTTGAAGCTATTTGAACAAGCTGTTTCAAAGTTGTGGAACTTGGTGAGGAGGATAGAAAGATGTTTTATGCAATTTCTTCAGTGCTTTTTTTTTTGCTTTTTTTTTACCCCGCCCCTTGTCCTTCCCTACCAATCACACACACTGAGGTAGAGATGTCAGAGTGCTATGTAAAATCTGGTAGGCTGTACTACATGGATCCTAATAGGCTGTTGAAAAGCATGTTTAGAAAGTGATTGAGCTAGGAATTTTGGAATAGCATAGCAGAATCCAGCATATTCCTCGGGGAGCAACCTACTCTGATGTTTTCTTGCAAATTCATTAGGCAGCTGGTTCAGCCGAAGAGGTTACAAGTAGCAGAGAGTACACAATGACAGGAATGATGAGGATGACCTCTCTAAGGCACACAGAGGTTCAACAAGCAAAAGGGATCTTTAATTGACTGCATTTTTCTGTGTTGTCAGATCACCAAATCAGAAAACATACCCCCCAAAATCAAGAAACTGTCTTTTCATGACAAACAAAAGAACTACAGGACTTTTGAGCACAAGATTAAAGCTTATTTTCTTCACATCTTGGACTTACAAAAGTAACGTTTTTGACTCCTGCAAGTTAGAAACAAACCCTCAGATTTGTAAGTCCTGCAATACATGTGGTTTTGTTGTTCTTTTTTTTATTGCCCAGTAAGAAATGCAGCGATCAATGACATTCCCCCAAAATTGCACTGTGCTTTTGAAGGCACCTTGTGTTACTACCACTGCTACTTCGAAATAAAAAAGACTTTTGAAGGCTAAATTGCTCCTGATGTTAGGCAGGTATGCCACAGAGGAAGCCATCTCCTAGTTCTCTCCTGTCATAAGTGGGAGAGGTGAGGTGTGCATTAGCATAGTGTGAGAGCCCAGCTGCAGTGTGGGTTCTGTGTCCTTTTATAAAGGAAGAAAGAGAGATGAGGATTGGTTTTTAGACAAAGAGAGATGAAGACTGTTTTTTTGACCCAAACTTTAATATGCAGAAAGGCACGGTGAATGCGAATGCTAAAAAGGTGCTGTTTGCATAAGCCTTTGCCCCATAGTGGCTGGTACTAAGGGAATGGTAAAATGTAGCTTTTCTTAACTCAGAGTAACCAGTGTCTTAAATTATAATTTTCAGTCTATAGCTGAATCAAAAGCATTTCAATATGTGGGAAATAACTTTAATATCAGCCACAGCTGTTTATTGTTGAATAGTTCTTTGAACTTCAGGAATACATTAAGTTGTAGGGGGTGAGATATTTTAATTACTTGTCCAGTTTTGAAATGTACCCATCAAATGAAGAGTCAATGATCTGGTATTTCATTGAACTGCATTGATCTTAACTATAAGCCTGACAAAAGCCCATTTAATAAAGAGCGTGTGAGAACAGAAACAAGGTGCCTCCATCTTCAGACTACCATGTACAAAGCCTCTGCACAGCACTCAAAATACTGAACTGCTTGGCACTTCAGGCAGGTTTACCCTGACCATCACACTCTCTGGCATCTGCTCTGTGCCTTCTCCCTGCAAGCCATTTCATAAGCCACACAAAAAGGGCATAAGTTTTCCCATCAATCCGAAGGTGAGTGAACCAGTGTGGGAATGATAAGATTCCTCTCCGTTCTTTCTGGGCAAGATGTGGATTCAGTGATTTAGTACAGAATGACCTAGACAGAAACAGTGTATTTTATTTTTAGGGAAACGTTAAAAGGGCAATTTTCTTCAGAAAACCTCTGCAGCTGAAGAAGTTGTTTTAAGCTTTCTGTTTTAAATCTCTGCTTGGTATCAGAATATAGTTACAGGAATGGCAAGCAGGATAAGGGTTCATTGCGTCTGTTTATAGCCCTAATGAAACCTTCACTGAAATGTCTGGGTCTGTCAGTAAGTAAGATTCCATTTGGAAAAAAAAAAAAAGAAGATATTTCAAATTCTGTTTTTGTGATGCATTGCTATGGACATGAAACATTCCAAAATAACCTGTCAAAAAACTCTTACCAAGGACTTGTGAGACCCAGGTTCACATCCTTGATGTGTTCTATAGAAGAAACTTCAGGGTCATTTTCCTTTATACTTGTGAACACCCTGTTACAAACCATTGCTTCTGCTAAATTTGTTCAGAAATTCCATCCTGGACCTGAATATCCTGTTTGAAGTTTCACCTCAACCACTGCCCTGCATGAGGGTGGATCAGTAACTCCCAGCACAACATTTCTAGATTAAAAAAAAATATTATAAATGTATTGCTCAAAGTGTGACTAGCGCTTGTGCTAATGCGTTCAAGGATATTGTGTCTCTTTTTCAAGCCCTTTACAGTTTGAAAAGAATGTTTGAAAGTGATGAACACCTGCCTTAGATCAAAAGGCTTAACAAGCTCGAAATATTAATCTTACCTAAGTTGAAACAAAACATCCACAAGAGGGAGAGATTTCTGGTTTAATCTGTTGATTAAAAAAATATTTTAACAATTTATATAACAGAATAAAATTCACTTTGGCTAGGAGTGTGGTGGAATCTCTATTATTGGCGGGTATTTGGAAAGATACCCATCTTAACTCTATACAGCACACTACAGATTAACCATGTGCTATAACAGTGTTGCATAAATCATTGTGTGGATATATAGATGATCATAGTGGTCCTGCATAGGTTTAGAGTTTCCCTGTCTATGAACCAAAATATGCAGGATTCTTTCTCCACATTTATCCCATATCCGGGAACTTTCCCTAGAATTGTTATTCATTAGATTAATTATTTGAGATTATTTCTCCCTGGCATTTTTGTTCTGCCAGTTACATACCTAGGGGCATCATGCCAGTGTGCATAATGTACCTTGCTACAGCTCATGGTAGAGGGGATTCCAGATAAGCTGTTTGCCACACTGATCGTGTGCCTTGAACCTCTAGGGAGCAGAAAGCTAAAAGATGGACTTACACTGCTTACGTTCTTCCAACCAACAGGTCACTTGATAAATATAGTGACTCAGGCCCCAAAATTCAGGTATGCCTGGAACAGGGTTTTGGTGTGTATTTCTTTTGGGGTTTTGCCTCTCGTTTTTTGTTGTTGTTTTATGTGCTCATTGAAGACTGACGTCTGAGCGAGGTGGACTGACCTAGCATCTAGAAGCTCTATTTTATGATTTCTAGTGCCTACTATCCCTGTTAATTGACAGTCTGCCTTCTTCTGCCTTACTGGTACCATGTAGTTCTGCCAAGCTGCATTTACTCAGCCTTATATCTCCTGGCCTGTGCCTCCCCTGGGGCACAGAGCCACGTCTTCAGCTCCCAACACTGACAGATGAAGGTAAACACTTCAGGATAAGCAAGTCTAATGCTCCTTATTTGCACACCTAGGAAAAAATCAAAGTCAGCCATTCATCTCTGCTGCTTGGTAAACACAGAAGCTAACTAGACTGCACTGCATGTGGTTCCCCAGGGGATTGTTTTCATAAGACTTCATGTGGGGATTTTTGTTGCTGATTTTGAAAACATTTTGAGGTTGGATTGCAAATGTGATGTCCTCATTTACAGCCTTTCCTGAATCATAAATCAAGGGATATATAATTAAATGAAACAGATAGTCAAAACCTTGACTAAGCTGTTTATTGAGCCTGGAATGGAACAGGGTTCTGTGGTTCACAAAGATCTAATATAAAGATCCACTTATAAAATGTAGTTGTCAGGGTTCAGGTATGGCAGTACTAATACATGATAGCAGCTAGCACTTTATGCTGCCTGTTAAAGAAACCAATTTGCCAAGTTAAAGAACTGGACTGTAGGACACTTTGCAATGAGAGCTGTTCAACTCAACTTGCTTAGGTCTGTGAATTATTTGTTTGGGTTTTCTTCCATGAACCAAAACCTGTTTAGTCCCCCTCAGCATTTTTCTATCATTAAATGTAAAAGGAGATTTTTTTTTTTTTTTATAATCAGATGTGTTGCATTCTCTAAGATGATTTAAGATTTAGTTTTATGAAATAAAACTACTTTTATAGTTGAAAAAAGGTTTGAATGGGAGAAGAAAAACATCATTTCTTGCTGGAAAAAAATTCCAAATATGTTTGTGAAATGTTTTATTTCCAACACTGCTGCACTTTGAGGTTTTGACAAAAAAATTCAGTGAAAAAAAACCCCAAATCATTATACCCAAGAAGCAAAAAGTAGATGAGTTCCTGTTCCTTGTTTCTTATTTCTGAGTTAGTTTATATGAACTGGGTAAGCTTCACTTCTTTCCCTCCATCTATTCCTCCCTCCCGTAGCATAATTTGGGCAACCCCAAAGACCATGGTAATGATGGTCACAGTGGGTTTTTTTTGGTGGTTTTTTTTTTGTTTGTTTGTTTGTTTTGGTTTGGTTTTTTAAATAGCTTATTCTATGATGGTGGAATTTAGAACACAAGGTACGAGGTCACAAAGTCACCTTCATCCATGATTTAACTGATAGGGTACTGTATTGGGTCTCTGCATTGTAGCACATTGCTCTCTGGAAAAATGGATGCCAGTGTAAGTCCTGGAAGTGCTGGGACTTCTGGAAACATCCCATTGCAGACTGATGGGCCCAGAGCGCAGAGGGAGTTAGCAAGGAGCATGTTAGAAGTCAAGTCACTTTTTCTGCCTCTTTTCCTACATTATCTGCTGATGCTTGCTCAGCTATGTAATGTACTTGAATGTCACTTCACTGTTTTCACCATGCATTTATATACATATGTAGATATATGTCTACATGTTTGTTATATCTATTATACAGCTATTCATGTAAGCAAATAGGATTTCCTGTGCTTATTCTTAGTTCTGCCTCAGAGTACTTTTTAACTTCAACCAATCCAGCTTCATCAAGTCCAAATTGTATTCTTAACCTACTTTGCAGATATATTGTGAGCAAAATTCCTTAAAATCATAGCCATGCATCTCAGGATGGCTATCTTTCTCTTTCTTTGGTCCCCTTATACTCTTGAACTACACACAGCTTGTTATTGTTTGTTGGAATCTGCATGTAAGCACTAAGTCACTACTGTGTTCTTCACCACCGCCTTCTATTCGCTGCTTCTTCCTTAACAAATTAAAATATCCTTAAATGACCACATGTAGCAGTTGATGTATTCTGGACTGCCCCTGCTGGGGACGTATCTCCATGTTTTGGCCCTCTGACAGTACTGTCAGCTGTGAACTTTTGAGAAGTTGAAGTAACCCTGATGTCAGGGGGTGTGCTCTCTTTTGCACCTCAGGAAATCTACACTTCCATAGCTGCTGGTGCTTCTGAGCTCTTTTCTATAGCTGCTCAAACCTCTCCATAGCTATGGATCTACAGGTCTCTTTAAGACTGTGAAAAAGTGTTGAACAGCTGTAACTTTTAGTAAGGTGACAAATCTAAAGTCCTATATGGATTCAGGATTATTTATTTATTTATTTATTTTGGTTGGAAAGAATTTCCAAATAAAGGATTAAACTGGAAATGATACCACCTCTCATGGTCAGGAAGCTGATATTTCCAGATTAGTTTTTCCAGAAATCACTGCAAGGATGTAGTAGGCGATAGGGGTAGGAAAATGGAAGGTGTGTACACGATGATTCCTTTTCTGAAGGCATGGTAACAACAGGCAAACTTGCTCAGTTTCTCTAAGATTCAACACTTGCTATGATCAATGAACTCAAAATATGTTTGGAGAGGTTGTATTTGATGATTGGTTCCATCTACTAATATGTGGCTGGAGGGTGAATGGAAGTTGTCAGGTTTGAGATTGTATGGGAGGGCACGGAACAGTGGCAACAGTGGGCTGCAAGGACAAACTGTTAATGAAATTTTCCACTGGCATTAAAGTTATTTCAGTCTGATTTTTAAATTTGCAACTGATTATAAAGCATATATTTAAAAAGGGAGTGTGCTTAAACCCTCTCCGTAATGATCAGTAGGATCTTTCAAACTTTGAATTTGATTACTAATGAAAGTTACTAGTTCTGTCTTTTCAGAAAGAATATAACACAACAGAATGTGTCTAGCTGGTAGCAACCAGAATTATACATGGCCTAAGACTTGAGGCAGAGGTGTGTTCTAAGTACTGATTAAAGATACGTTATTGTCAGGAATTTTTTCCTAAAGCTGAGTGCAGCAAAAAGCTCCTTCCAAGATGGACATTTTGCAGTGAATCTATCCTCCTGATCTGTTGGTCTGTGATTAATTAGGATCTACTAGGCTACATGCTGCCTGACAGAATACACTGTTTATCTGCGCATACCAACACAATTGTAGACCAGATCACAACTGATGTTTAAAATATAGATAATATTATTTGTTCTGATTAAAGCAGTTGGGTTTTTTTAAAGTTTAATTTATTAGAGATTCAGGCTTAGAAATTTAGATTATTAGATTACTAGAACCCATGGGTCTTCATGGGAATTGTACATGCAAATTATTTCTTAGAAATGATGGAACTTAATTTTCATTTCCCCAAGGGTGCAATTTTATACAAGAATGAAATTGTGTATCTGAGCGCTACACAAAAGACTCATCTGAGGCTCTTTCTTCCCATTCCAGCAAATCACTTTGAAATATATTTTGAGTTCATTTTTCTGAAAGAGTATGCTTGCAAATAGGCAGAACTACGTTCTCAAAG
This sequence comes from Merops nubicus, assembly GCF_000691845.1. Lineage (NCBI taxonomy): Eukaryota > Metazoa > Chordata > Aves > Coraciiformes > Meropidae > Merops > Merops nubicus. Next base: position 41,379 of record NW_008614253.1, on the reverse strand, counting down.
ATATCACGTGAGGCTTTGCTAGGAAGAAAAATCATATCAAGTTGTGTGCATCATGTAAAGTTGAGACACCAGCAAGTGCCAAAATCCTGTACCTCATCAGGTAACAGATATCGGACCATGCACTTCACACAACTTCATGTACACATCTGGCTGGGAGTGACTTGTTTCACTTCATGCATTTGCAATATGTGTGTGGCACTGCAAAGTGTCAGAAACTTAATGCTCTTGCTGTGATGTCAACAGAAAGGTAGGCAAAAGGGCAGCATTTGCTGGCTGTGCCTCATCTGGAGCTGAAAATCCAGCTAAGACTACAAGAAGAACTGGCACACGAAGCTCTGCCAGTGTATGTTCTGACTTGCTACTTCTTTTTAAATGTTGTCTTAAATCTAGATGGCACAGCTGATATTTATCTCTGCAGAGGGCTGGAGTATTAACAGCAAAGCTCTGGTGTGAAGTGGATCATGCTGAATAACCAGGAACTGCACTAGAAATGTCTGTGTCACAGAGACTGTACAAACAATTCTGGAGGCAGGCCCCATTCCAGCAGTCCTTTTGTGCTCTGCAGAGGTTTTCAGGGAATATTTACAAGTAAGCCTATGTTGGCATGTTTTGCAAAACAGAGATTAAACAATACATGTAAATGTTCTGTGAAACTTGAGCCTGCACATGATAAAAATAGCAATAATTTAAAAAAATATACTGGGAAGCTTCCTTTAAAGAGTATTATGAAGGGCAAGAGAGGGGCATCTACAGGTAGAAATTCTCACTGATCTGGGGAGGAGTTATTATACCATGTAAACATATAAATATCTTAGAAATGGAGTGAGGATTGGGATTACTGGCCTCCAAATATTAGTAGGAAGTTAACTGCCAAATGAAAGAGCGCACACGTGGATTAGAAAGGAAAAGATATTTGGCTATAAAGTAATCCTTTGAAAAAGGTCAGGAAGGTTTCACTATGTGAGACTTCTTCAAGTGTTTTACAGAGGAAACTAAATGAAGTGTCTAGTGTGTCATCTTCATCTCCTGAGTTCTCTGGTATTTGTCTAACTAGAACACCTCTTGACTAGAGATTTGTTATGTTTGCACAGCATCTTAATAACGTAGGTAACTGTGTAGGAAACTGTGTGTAGCCTGCCCAGCTTTTCTGTTTGTTTGGTTTGTTTGGTTTTTTTTTCAGCTTATGGGAGTGGAGGACTCAGGCTGCCCAAAGCCATAAATGTATCATTGTACTTCACCAGCTGTGTATGTGTAGTGTCCCTGGAACTGAGACTCCACTGGAATCACTCCAGTTTTACACTAGCCTGAGATGGGAATCAAGCTGTACAGCCCAGCAATTAGTCATTTTAGCTTGGGTTTGTCCTTTTTGTTTCATGATTCTGCCCAAAGCAATCAAATGAAAAAGCTATTAGAAAAATATGTGATCAACCAAATTTATGTTGTATTAATTTTGTACATGTGGAGCTTTCTGTTGTTTACCTTTAATTGTAGGTGAAAAGCAGTAAACACATGGATTTTTGGCACCATGTTCACATCAGGGGAGGGAAATGCCATAGATGGAGGGAGAAGGTCAGGAAGGGTGGAGAAAGAAGCAAAACAAGTTCTGAACATCTACTGCCCAGAGGCCTTGCAGTAAAATGGTGTAACTAATATTTGTTTGTTTGAAATGTCTAAATTTGGCTGAAACTACGTAACCCTTAAGGTCATTTTGAAAAATAACACTTTCAAAAGTGAAAAATAAGAAAAGTGGTAATTTTAAGTCAAACCAAAAATGTTTCCAATTTGTTGATATTTTTTTTTTCATTGTGCCTATTTCAGACAAAATGTTTTGATTAATTTAATCTGAATTGTCAAATTTGGTCTTGTTAATAGAAGCTCATTTACTTACCCCTTTGTAGTAGTTAATAGGATCCCTGAGGTAAAATTTTCTTGTGATTCCAGCTCATCACAGAACAGAGCATAACATCTTTGGACCCTCCTGACCTCTGAGAAAACCATACCACAAACACTAGATTCCTGTTTTAGCTCTATTTCTCTCTGCAGAGCCTAAACCATTTTCACTATTATCATTAGCTGTCAGTAAACAGCTTACTTATTGAACCCTTGAAGATCAATGTCAGGGCCTTTAAATGGATCCATGTTGTACCAATAGATAGCAAGCCCCAGTGCAATGTGTTGTCATCTGTCTTTCCCTTACTATGAAAGAGGCAAGTTGCTATGTGTTGTTGATTCAGCTGGAGCTCCTGGGTGGCCCACGTACAGTTGGGCACAGGTAGGTCTATTGCAACAGTGAAGACAAAATCCTGGATTATTGTGCTATTCCTGGTTCCAGGAAGAAAGGTATATTCTACCAGCCAGCTTGTGATACATAAGAAGTATTCTTGGCCATTGGTACTGTTTTGGCACCCATAAATGGGATAGGAGACCAAGAGGATCCCAAGGTGGCAATACTTCAACAAAGAGGAATGTCTCTTTGGCTATTCCCAGTCTTTCTGTTTTGCTTCTATCCTGGCTTGATCTCACTGCCTTTTATCCAAAAGCTTATTTTTATCAATTGATTATGTAACAGTTTAATAGCATCAAATGTGCTGCATATGAGTGGACCAGGATAGGTTTATTTTTCTTAACACATTGCTTGTAGCAAAATCCACTGGCTTCTGATATTATGCATACTATATATGTAGGTAGTGGATAAAGACAAATCCTTACATTTATGCTGAGTAAGGCACATTATACACTTTTTTGTTTTTCTGGTACCAACCTTCTAATCTACTCTAGTTTACCAAAGAACCCTCCCCCCCCTTTGAATTTTAGGTTTTCATCACTTTACTAGATAAAATGTCTTGCAAAACTGAAGTACTCAGACTTTTCAAAAGGTATCTGAGCTGGAACAATCTCAGTCAAGAACCATATGCAGCACTACAAATTGCAAACTTTCTATGGGGTATAATTTCTGAAAGCGATTTCCAGGGCATACCCAAACACTTGTGGGCAGCAGATTAACACCTTGTGCTTCAGTTTATCAGTGGAAGCATTGATTCACACGGTGTTATTTTTCTTTCACTATATCTGAAATGAATGGATACCATCTCTATAGACACTCAGTCATGCATTCTCCAATGTGTCGAACCATACATTTATGTGGATCTCTGCGTTCAGACAGTATTCTGTATACCTACATATTCTTTAGGCTGAGTACCATCCTTCAGACCTTAGCTTCTGGCATTTTCCTATGAGAAAAGGAGAGAGAACCCTCATCTCCACAGTATCCTGTTTTAGGAGGAGCAGGATACAGGTAGGCTGTGGAATCTCACTGCAAGCTCACTGTCAGATACTAAAAGTAAGTTTTAAAACATTCCTTGAAAGGAATGGCGAGATATTTTGGTTTTGACTTTCCGCAAGAGACTTTTTCATTTTGTGTCTTTGTCCAGCTGAAGAAGTAAGGAATCCAGATAAAACTTGTACATCAGAGAAACCAGAGTTAAAGGGTCACACATAGCACTTTGACATTGGAGGCATTTCTTCTCTTTTATATACTGAAGTTCACTCACCTTGTTACTTTTATAGATCAAATGCAATGTATCAAGGGACAGCTGCATACAAGTCCTTTCTTTGTCACCCTCTTTCTGCTTTGTTACGTTGCTAGGGATGGTAGTAGATCTCAGTCCTAAGGGTAAAACAAAGTCCATCGGCCAAACGTGTGGCCTTCAAGTTAAAGAGTGATTAGCTGGAGAAGCATGCTGCTATAGTAGCAGTGATCTCTGAACTACCTCTGTGCAGTAGCTGGTTACACAACCTCCCCTCCTATACAGCTAAAATGTTTGTGTTTGCAACATATTTAGGTGTCCAGCTTTCCACAAAGCACTGGTCCTTGCCTGAAGAAAGACATCTCATGGTCAAGAAAACAGCCGCATAACCTGGTTTCATTATGTGGCACAATCTCATTGTGAAGCTGTTCCATCCATTAGAGGTGATAAACACCTCTAGGTTGATATCTGACAGCTAGTAGCTAGAACATGAAGCATTTGGATGTTGCAGGATTCACTTGCAGGGTAGAGCCCTTAGAGAGAAAAACATATTTTCTTACTGTTATCTCTGTGTATGCATTTCTGCTGCTGAAAGAATAAGGAGTTATATTCGCCAGAGACAAGTGCTTAATTACAGCCTATAGATAGTAATAGTCCAGATAGTCTAGAACAGTAGAATGATACAGCTGTTAAAGGGAATAATTGAAGTACTTTATTCTGAAAACGCTCCTTTGTACCTACCAAGCTAGGAAGCCCAGCCTGCTCTCCTCAGCTGGTAAAACAGCTCCCTCTGCTGCGTCTGTGTCAGAAGTTTCCTCTGCATGCTTTGGGTTCTTTGACAACAGCATATTTATGAGCTACTTTCAAAAAAACCAAAAAGGTGTTTTCAAGGCCAGGTGATACGATGAAAAGGTAAGGGGAGGACTTTTTGTCCTTCCACTTGCATCATGCCCCAGCTGTTTACAGGGGTGGCACAAGCCACAATGATCATTCTCTTACACAGGAAAATCTCAGTATCTCAATGATTTGATCATGACAGTTAACAAAAAGCAGACAAATGTTTTCACCTACATACTGAAGAGATTTCTAAATTTGGGGTTTAAAACGTGGGTAAATGTCAGAGAAAGAATTTTGGAAGCTGAAAACTGTTCAAAATAGAAAGGTAAGACTTATGAATGGAGTCTGGCCTTGCATTGCAGAGGACAGAAATTCAAGTTCTGACCATAGACTGATAGCTTCTTGTCACCAGGATGAGTTCAGTATTCCCTTGGCAAACAAGGATAGTATGAGAATAAGTCCTAATGACTGTAGACTGCTCAGAAGCATTGGTGAAATTTGATTTTGAGAAAAAAAACCAAACGGTTTTGATGTCTCAGTGAAAAAGTGTAGATGACAAGTATTGGCTTGGTCCACTAAAAAAACTCATACCCTAATTCTACTGTTGCTTTAATATGATTGGATTTTCAAGAGCATTCACTGAAAAAATATGCAGACATGAGTTTATGCTTTACCTAATCAGCATGCTAATTCCCTGCAATATAAAAACAGACATTAGTTTTCAAACTGTCTTTAACCCAAAATGTGAATGTCCTTGGTCTGATATATAGGACTTCAGAACAAAAGAGAGAGGAAATGTTTCCCATTTCTGATTATTCCCTCCATTTAGTCACAATGCCTTGTTATAAAAATCAGCTGAAAATGTTATAATTTTATTTCATTGCAAGATGAAATAAAAAGCTGAAAAAAATACACTCGATTTTGGTAATTCCAAGAAAAAAAAATATTTGGAACTGTCATTGTTTCATTCAAAACATTTCAGCATTCAGAAACGAAAACATTTCATGTTTTTTTTCTGCCTCATGTTATCTGAAATACTTTGTTGAAACTACATAGAAAATGGGCTGTGGAGTATGAAGATACATATAACCATACGGTGGCAGATAAATGCCTTGAAACCTTTTGAGGTAGTTCAGCAAAATGAAATAGCCTGTACTTTTTTCAGAACAAACTAAAAATAATATTTTCATTTTCCTGACTGAAAGCTGTTCACTTTTTAAAGGCTTCCCAAAATATTGTTATGGAGTAGACCTTGTCTTATGCTTTCTGGCTGGGTCTCTAGCAAGCAGAGAAGCTAGATCACTCTCTTCCTGCTACCCTACCACAACTGTGATCAGTTATGAACCTAGGCTTACAAGAGGCATATGCTTAGCTAGACTGGCAGCTGACCCAGGGGAATCTCAGTCTGCGGAAGACTTGGAGAGTGTTGAGAGAGCAGAGATCTTTACAAGGAGGGGTGGAAATCCTTAGATGAAATTCTGTGACTTCAATTGTTTGTGGGGTGGGAGAGGTTCATGACAGAGACTGATAAAAGAGAAAGAAACAAAAAAACATGTGGCTGCCTTGATACGTCTCTTTCTGTCAGCAGAGGGTCTGTGGGGATTGAGAGTTTAGCACGGTCCCATCTCCATGTGTCAGTTCTGGAAGGAGCTAAAATCAGGCTTGTATCTAGAGGTTGGGACATCTTCTGTACCTCACTTTTTAGTCTGTCTAGATGAAAAGTATCATGGGTACCTCTGGGCACCATCTACAAGTAGTTCTGAATCAGTTTTACAGGAAATGGCCCCTCAAGTGCAGAGTGTAGAAGGAGAGAAGAGTGTAAGGAGGGTGGCTGTACTGGTTCCTCTTCAAGCATGGCAACCAGTTGTTGGAGATTGCTTCCCAAACACAATTTCTGAGGCAGGAAGTCTTTGGATACTGCTGCAGCTCCCCCTCGCTCAAGCAGGATCACTGGACCCAGGGCAGAACAGACCCAGAATGAGGGGAGAAGCACAGAGATTTCCCCAGGGATTCTTGGACAGACAAAGACATCTGTAATGTTCTGTGAATGTGTGAGGGGAAAAAAAACAGAAAAGATGGTTGCAACCCCAGCAACTAATGAGGCTTTGGAAAGAACAGATGTGAGCTGTCAGTGCAGAGCTGGAGTGGGAAGAGAAGAAAAAGGCTGTTCCTAAAGAAGTTTGGGGGAGAAGATAGACTAGGGGGAATGGGGCAAAGCTGGAAGTGGGCAGATTCAGGCTGGATGTGAGGAAGAAGTTCTTCCCCATGAGAGTGGTGAGACCCTGGAATGGGTTGCCCAGGGAGGGGATTGAGGCCCCATCCCTGGGGGTCTTTAAGGCCAGGCTGGATGAGGCTCTGGGCAGCCTGATCTAGTGGGAGGTGTCCCTGCTCATGGCAGAGGGGTTGGAACTGGGGGATCCTTGTGGGCCCTTCCAACCCTGACAGATTCTGATCTGTTTTGGGAGAGGACTTTAGAGCCCTAATGGCTCAATGGTTGGACTTGATGATCTTGGAGGTCCCTTCCAACCTAAAGGATTCTATGATTCTATGATTCTATAGACAGTGGAGAGGAGGGGAAAGTCTTTAAGTGGGAGGAAGGAAAAGGAGACAAGAAATACTCTGCATGCGAAGAAAAGGGAGTCTGAGAGGTTAAGAGAGAGACAAAAAAGGGGATCCCTTGCCCAAAGAGCTGTGTGAATATGCAATGTAGCCTTCTGATTTGATCTCCAGAGCAACTGATTTCCCATACCGGTTCCAGCTAGATGACTAAGTGCAAACTATGTGCAGCTAGCTGATCCCATCTGGGACCTTCCTAATCAATCAGGAAGCCTCAGTTAGGCCTGTAAGCTTAAGCTGATAACTCCACAAAGTTGCTGTGTGGACACAAATCCACTGTGGAGCAACTGTGAATATAAGTCTGAGTTAAATTTACAGTGAAGATTTACTGTGTGCATTTACAGACCATTTACTACAATCTGACAGTAGTCTCAACTACAGCTATGAGCTCCTAGTGTAGTACAGGCAATATTTAAAGGAGGAAAAGTAATGTTGGAGAGGGAGAATGAATGAAGTTATGATTTATTTTTTTTTGTACTTGCAGCAAATAAATGGGTAATAAGCCTTGTACTTCTTGTGCTACTGGTTTTGACATGGAGAGTAGCTAATAAAGTCTTATTTTCTGCTTGAATGCAAGGAACAGACTTGCTGTTGGATTTGCAGAAGGTCATTCAGTGATGCTGGTGATTCTTGGTAGCAGGGCTGTGGTCTCCTGAGAGTAGTCATGAAATCTGAATTTGCTAAGTGGAAATAATGATATTGTGGTGGAAGGCTCTCATCTATTGCCAGAGACTTTTAGTGGAAGCTTGTTCCAAACCATGTTTACTGCAGATGTCTCCTTTCTCTCACCAAGATCCTTTCCTGGCACAAAAAGATGAGAAGAATTATGCAATTTGCCACTTCTCTTGTCCAAACAACAAAAATTTTGGAAATTCTGACTTTACCCAGAAGAGGTTTTAGGGGAAACAAATTAGTTCTGTTCACCTCAGTACTGATTAAATGTCAATAAAAGCTTTCTTTATGTGGAATAGAACTTACTGACAGCTAGACCCCTATTTCAACCTCTCCAACCTCTGCTGGAGTCCATGAGAGTTGGACTCAAGTTCCTTGTACCTCCAGAGGCTGAGAGGTTGTGGAGACATTGTTTGTGACAGACTGTGGGGACAGAGCACAATTAGGGACTTGGAGGGCAATGCACAAGAGATATTAGACTGAATGACAGGTTTCTCTTCTCTGCAGCTTTTACAAAGATGTAGCATTTTACTATATTTACATAAGCAGAGTGAAAATCATAGTGCAAACTTTTCAAACACTGAAATCAAAACTGTACAATGTCCCATTTAGTTTGTTTTTATGATAGTTGAAACCTAGTAAGAGGTTGCTGCCTCTGAAGTTCAAAGTGATTCAGAACAGAACCTGAGAAATATTCCAAATATTAATACCAATCTCCTTTTGTTTCTCTGGTGCATAGTAATGCTTGCCATGAAAAAGCCTGCAAGCATTATTCTGACACTGCATGTTAGCAGCTAGCATTTTTATGACAGTCCAGTTCTTATAAAAAATCAATTACTACTCATCTCCTTTAGCAGTTATATGGATTTAGAGAGATTCGTTTCTGTTGTGGTTTGGTGTCTTTGGTTTGGTTGGTTTGTTTTGTGTGTGTGGTTTCCCCTCTCTCCCCAGAAATGAGAGGGGTGGTTGGACAAAATGCGTATTTTAAGGTCAAAAGAAGGAAGTTGGCTTTGTAAAGCCATGAGCTGATACTCAGAAAAGATTTTGTGTCACAGGCCTATCCTATTCTTTTTCTCAACATAGCAAAGAGCATGGTGTTCTGAATCATAGAAGTAGGCTCAGAGATTATCACTTGCTTCTGTCTGCTTCATTTCTCTCCCTTGGAGATATCTTACCCCTTGGAGACTCCTTACACCACTGAATGAGTAGCTTAGCTGATCTTGAAACTTATGCTGTATTGTTTATAAGTTAATGTGATATACTGAGGAAAACCAAAATCTGTTTCTTTCTTTGTTAAACCAAGCTATAACTTCTAGTGGTTCAGGATGTTAATTTCTGTCAGCTTAACTGTCCATTCAGTACATCTGAGACACAAACAAGTTGGGCACTTCTGGCTCTTATTTTAATCTGTCTGTATGTTTGTAAGTCAGGA
>NW_008614253.1:15677-32201 GCF_000691845.1 Merops nubicus | reverse complement strand
ATTGATTTTCAAGAACCCTGCTGAAATCCAAAAGAAATGTCACCTCTGTTGATGCAGAATGTATTACGCTTATTTTACTTCCATCTTCCTGTATGACAATCTGATCTGGTGATAGCTGAGAAACTCAGACTGAAGCCTTATTCCTGTTCCTTCTTATCTGAATAGAGGAGAGGGACTAGCTGTACTTGTTTGGCCAAGTACAGAAATAACAGAAAATTTTGTTCTTCTGTTCCACAAGAAAAATGGGTAATTCCTAATCTTTATTTATCTTACTGGAATGAAAAAAAAAAAAATCTAGAAAAATGCTAATGGAAATAGAAAAAAATAAGTTTGAGTTTCTTGAAGTGTTGTTTCAGTCGTTTAAAAATACTGCTTCACTTTGATCTTTTAAAAAGCCTACCCTTTGTACATAGAAATTAAATTTCAAAACAAAATTTCACATCGAGAAGAAAAATAACGTTAGAAAAAAGTCACACTTGCACATATTTTACGTTTTCTCCCTCCAGCCACTGAAGTTTTCCATCAAAGTTGCTTCATGAAGAAAATATGAACAGTGTTTAGAGCACCTGTTCTGGGAAATTGGAGTTATGCACTTCACTCACAAGAGGGAAGTAACAATACATTTATTGAGACAAGACAGCGTTTCAGCAAAGTTTGAAACAGTAAATGCGACTTTGAGGAAACAGAATTTGATGGCGAGGTACACCTGTATATTTAATACACAGTGAACAGGCTAAATGGGAGATTATAGGTAAAATTAAGACTGAGTGCACCCCTATCAAAGATTCAAAGCACTCTGTATATATGTGTGTGTATATATATATATACACATATATCATTTACCAGCAATGTGGTGTGGCAAGGAATCTCTCAGCCCCGGGGAGTATCCCTGACAGGCATCCCTGCTCAAGGGGAGACCTTAGAGCACAGCCAGCTGCCAGCCAGGAGAGCTTGAAGGGCTCTTGAGCTGCCTACTATTTATGGGGGTAAGATGACTGACTTATATTTCCTATTGCTCTTACAGCTGAACATATTGTTCAGGCTAGCCCATGGCTATGGTATTGTTATGTAGTTCTCCTGAATCTGGCTTAGCAGGGTGGGATCCTTACACCCAGATGCAATCATCACACCCAGATGCATCGTTGTCACCAAAGCAGATAACCAGAGATAAGGGTCCTGTTGATGATTTTGAAAAAATCCAGCAGAAATTCATGTAGGAGTAAGTTAGCACCTGAGTGCCATTAGGAAAACACATCCAGGTCTCTACTGGAGAATAACATGTGTTAGCCATAGCTTGTAAAGCAAGAAAACCCAGACACAAGAGAAACAGACCAGTGCTTGCAAAACAAAGCTAGGAAGAAGGTGCATGAAAAAGGAAGCCATGGCAAGAGTGTGTTATATTATACCACCTGAATGTCCAACTGCCTTCAGTTACATAAACCATTTGACAAGAATGGAAAGTGCTTTTGAACACCAGCAAAACAATAACTACAAAGATTTCTAGGCAGGTGTTAATTAATTTTATACTGAAGCAGTGAATGGAAGTACTATGGAATGTGGAGAAATGAAAAGCAGGGACACTGGAAAAGCAATTCCCCCTTCTGCTCTGCCAGCATATACCTTATGTGCTTGTAAATCAGCATCCATTTTTAATGTTTGTCACCTTTCTGAACGCATTTGTACAGCTCGATCCCTCTGCAGCATAGCTATCTCATGACCTTTAATGCTTTTGTTCTTTCACATCGAGTAATACTATGATGTTATGTAGTACTGTACAAATTCCTATTATACAGAGAACTGGTACACTTTGAGCTGCATCCCAAGCATGATGAAGCTAAGACTCATAGTTACAATGTTACAATGTGGTTACAATAATTTGGATACCAGGTCATATTTGGAATCACAGTCCTTAGTTAGGTGATCTGACTCCCTACACCATGCAAATCAAGCTAGATGTCTAAAAATGTGTTTTCTGTTCTCTTGTCATGTGCTCAGCAGAACCTGTTGAGCTGCACAGTAACACAAAGGGAGGAGCAAGGTCAAAACTGTGCTTTCTAAAGAGAGTTAAACAGCTTAGTGTGAACTGGATCGAGGCATCACTGGCGTATTGGGTAGCCAGTATACATCCATTTCCTTGCTGTGATATTTCACCACGCAGGCTGGAGAACACGTAAGTGGTGAATCCTACAGTTGTGCCAGATTGTGTGACAGTACCATGACAACATCCACTTTAATGACAGAAAAGCTGTATCATGCTGTTTGAAAAGATTGTTCGAATTCTAGTTCATACTTTCCATACTGTTTCTCTTATTCTTCCTAGTAACTTTCATTCCTTTACATTATATTTTTTTTATGTTTATTTAAAAATAACTATGAAAATCTCAAATATACATACCTGTATGTATTTTTTCATTTTCATTTTTAAAGATGGAAAAGCCTTCAAAGGCTGCCTTAGTACAATGTACACATATGGATTCAGATTATTTAGGAGACAAATGAAAGCATTTCAGTTGGGCTCTAAGAGTGTCCATGATATGTGGATAGATCTAGTTGCTACTTTACGTTTGGCATACTACCACCTGGTCAATACCACCTTTGTGGCTGCATTGCAGATAAACAATTAAGAGAAAGGTTAGGTTTGGACTTCTCAAGGGATACACATTTATATTCCTTAGCAGCATTGAAAAGATGCATATTTGTTCTTACTGGAATGAGAGTTAAACATAAGTGGACTGTGTTGCCCTCAGAAAGGCAGACATTGTGAGTCACTTCAGCACGACGCAAGAATAAATACTACAAAATAATTCTCAGGTAGAAGTCAGAAGACTGGCAGGACATGTTGTTTGGTCCTCTCTGAAGATCTGAAAAATGTGAGCACTCTACTGCTCTAGCCTTTGGCTGCAGTGGAGATGATTGTTCGTTTCAAATACTTTGTATGTATTAGTAAATATTTTGGTCACAGAAATATTCCAGAATCTCTCCTAATGTACACTTTACTACTGTGATTCCATGTCCCACAGACTATTCCTTCTTAATGATATTTCTTTTCCTTCTCAATGATCTTTCTTTTCCTTCTCTTACCTGGTTTTAAATTTTCATACTCCACTAGCACGATAAGAAAAATCAGGTCATTGATATTTGACATTTAAAAAAAAAAAAAATGTATAAAAGAAATGTTATCTTGCCATTGTTTAGACACTTTTAACAAGTTAAAGGGGAAAAAACACTGCTTATTGTATTTCTATCTTTCATCCAGTGCTGTGAGGTTATTAGCATTTCTGGGTTCCTGCTTAAATTTTCTTGACATTTCGTCTTTGTATGTTTCTGAGGTAAGTACTAATTCTGTTTCCAGATTAATCACACAAAATATCTCCTTTATTGTTTCATTGTGGGGTCTGCAATCCTCATAGATTTTACAGCTTTTGTGCTTATTAGGGAGTGTGGTCTCTATGCATAAAAACCCAGAGACTCTGCTTTGGTTTTTGATACATTTCTCTTGGTATAATATCCCCTAAAGATGGGTTGTGTGTCTTTGTGTGCTCCCAAGCCCAAACTGTTTCTGGTCTGTCCACTTGAATGGCTTGCTCACGCTCTTCTTTTTTCCTGTACGCAGATTTCCAAAAACACTTTTCAATACAAAGAAATACCTGTGTTTTTAAACCTTCTTACATGTTGGTCTCAGTGTAATGCTTAAGGTCATACACACAGAGGTATAAGGCAAGTTAATAAATATTAGAGAGATGTGTAACTCCTTCTAAAATATACCTAGACAGCCAGAGCAAGTGGGTCCTTTTGAGCTTCTCCCCCCTGTATGTAAAAGATATTGTGTGTGCTTCTGAAGCAAATCAAGATTATACCAGATCAAAAGAGTCCTGAAAGAGAAGTTAGTTCCAAGCTGGAAGTTGGTTCTTACCAAATTAAAAGAGAAGCAAAGAGTTGGTGAGATGTAAATTGGATTATATTCAGGGTGTGTGCTGTAATGGGGCAGGATTGACAAACTCTTCTCTCAGCCTTTGTCCTTTTATGACCTGTTATTAAAAGAGGCTAAGTGTGTTACATGGAACGGTAATGCTTGGAAAAAAAAGTCTGTGCTACATCCCTGTTTCAGCAACAGAAGATGCTGGATATGGTGATGTGTTGGGCAGAGTAAAAGCAGGTTTCAACAGTGCATATGTGTATCTTGTGACAAAGAACAAACTTGAATATGGTGTTGTTCATCATGATCAGTAAACAAGAAATTTGTTTTCAAGAAACAGTTTACTAAAACCTAAGAAGCACTCTGTAAATTTCAAGGAAATCATTGACCACACCAGCTTGGCTTTTTCTAGGCTTTATGGGGTTAGGTTACATGCATGGAAACTTTCGTGCGTCGAATATGCAATGGGACAACTTTCTTATTGTTCCTGGAACACAGCAGAAAAGCATGCTGAGAACTGGAAGAACAACTTAGCAATAAAAAAGGTGGATACAACAAATAGTTCCCAGGGTATGAGCTTTCAGGCAAGGCAAGTAAATTCCTCTTCTGATCTGGTCTGCAAGTAATGGATGAAACTCTAAATAGCCTGAGTTTGGTTAAGAACTCAAAAACTGGAACCTTCCTGCAGTCACAATCATACGACTCTGTGCTATATCTCTAAAATGCCTATTCTCACAAAACGTCGTCAGCAGAGCCCTCATTAGTATATTGTATTAGGGTCGTTCCTGGAACTGGACGGACAATTACCACAAAAAAATTAGCACCATCTGCTGCAGTCTTCAGGTTTTCTTTGAACATTTCCTCTAGCATGCTGAATGAGGTCATGACAATGTTTACTCATGAGGTCCAGTTAGACTCCATTCCGGCATGGAAGGTTGGCTTGGAGCAGGTACCACATTTAGACTTGATCCTGGAATGGTATCAGAATGCATCACTGGCAGAAACTGTTTGCTGTGGAAGGCAAAAGGGCTAAGCAAAAAGAATCTGGCATAAACAAGTAAAAAAATCAGTATTACTGAATAGAATTATGTTTATGAGTTAGCAGGCTGGAAAAGCCTTACATTTTTCTGGGCACGTCTAACTGGCATGTTTGCTGCAGATAACCCAAGCTGCCACTAACTTGTTCAGAAAACACAAGGCTAATATTTTCCTTTGTATAAAATGTTCCTGAACTTTTTCCCCAAAGTATTGGAACATGCTTTTCATCAATATACGTTGGCATGATTTCTTTTTCCATCTCTTTGGGGGAGGGGGGCAGGAAGGAGTTGATATTTTCATTTCTAAAAATAAACATCCTGGTTAGACTGCCAAAAAGTCGGAAACCTTCACTCAAAAATAGTATTTAGAGTTTCCTTTTGCTTTGACTTCCTTCTCTAGATTCCAGTGTTGTGGAAGAATATTTGTTTTATGAGCAAGTACAAGTTTATGTGGATGAAAGCTTATCATGTCAATCCATCCAGCCAGGAAAGTTTGGCACCCCCTGATGAGAACAAGATCCATTACTTTAAAGAACAAAGGAAGATAGGAGGGACTGCTCTTCTTAGGGCATCAAAAATCACAAGGTGGAGGATCCACAAAGAAGCAGATCCCCAGGGCAGGTCCTGTAGGTCTGCTCATTGCTTGTGCTTTCTTTATTCATATAAAAGCTGCTGCTTTGGCAAGTGTATGGAGTGGGATGATTGGTGGCACCTTGACAATTGCAGTTGTGGATGTTATCATCTGCCACCTACTGAAGAGTAACTAATAAGGTCTGGCCTGAACAATACTGCTGGCTTGTTGAATGATAACATGCAAAAAATTCTGTCTTGCCCAGTGATAGCCTTCATAGCCAAAATACAGTCCAATATCAGCCTGTGTTAATGTATGTATCATCATTTAGAAGCATCAGCTTGCATGGTGGTAGCTGCATTTTATGGTGGAAAGATCCCCAGGCTTTTAAAGAGGTTACAGGACAAAATGCAGGCAAGCAAGCTTGTTAAAGCACAGCAAGCTCCTGGACCTGACTGCATTATATGCACTGCTAGGACCCAGTGTGCTTGTGGCTCAGTTCAGTGTGACAGACACAAAGCAGGTCAAACCTAGCCTGCCTACCTGCAACATTATCTCTTAGCAAGAGTAGTGATGATACTTTTCTAGAAAGGATAAAGTGACTAACTTGTCTTCCAAGAATACTTGGGCCCATGCTGAGCACTAACGTAGTGCTAAATTCTCCATCATAAGTTGCTAAGTTCCTCCTTCATAGAGTAACCTTACTACAGGGATATACCCAAACACTTTGAAGATAAAGTGAATTTAGACTAATACAAGAATTTATCCTTTATTAAAGGCAGAAGTGAGTGTGACCAGAATTAAATTTACATCTATTCTTAATCATGCTCCAATCATTGCTCTCCATTAATTTTATCAGATGTATCAGGTATCATTTTATCAGATAAGTCCCCTGAAATTGTAAACAATGTGCATTATTCCGTGGCTGCTTTTCAGGATTTGGAAACAGGTGCTACTGACCAACTTCTGTGGGATACAAAACAGTATGAAAAGGAAGAGAATTTCACCTTCTCCTCCTGAAAATTTTGACAGGAATTAACTGGTTTGAATTTGGCTACTTTCAATACAAGTGAGAAAGTGCAGAGTATGTTTTATTGTACGTGCACATGTATGTGGATAGGTGTAATAAAACATATGTATAAACCTTATCTATATAAAACATATATGCATACGTGTGCACATTTTCATTTTCTAGCAGTAGTGACTCATGACAACCAGAAACTTTGCACCTTTCCTTATCTCGGGGCTGGCATTGTGCCTACTCTGTGTATGGCAGTGAAAAGCTTTTTGGTTTCTCCAATACAATTCATTATGCAGTGGTGCATAAGTTGCCACATGTGTGCTATTATGAAGTCTCAGCACAGATGGGGATAGACCTTGTCACAAAATATAGGCATTCATCACTGGTGATGCTGCACTTGCCACTTGTAAAATGATTAGCTGTCTTGAAGTTCATTTACAAACTGGTCAAAGCCGTGAAATGAGGCTGACTGGGCAATGGCTGTTTATTCCCTCATGTCATTGGAAACAAACTGGAGGAAGACCAAAGGGTGAAGATTTTTGAATACTACAGGTATGTAAGGCCTCCTACTCTGAGATTTGTAAATCTCTTTTTCACAAGAATAAAAGGGGACTTTTTTTACAATGACATTTTGGATTCACACGGTGTATGGATTTAGCACAGCAAAAAAAGCCTCAAAACCTGGGGTTAAATAACGTATGATCAGGCACTACTCAGAGAAGCCCCTGACTGTATAAAACATGGGAAATCCTTAGAAGTTGATTATTTCTCATGATATGTAGAATAGTAAAAATGCTAGACTGGTCCTTTGTTTCTCTTTTTGATACAGAGAGTGCTAAGGCCTTGCAACTTCCCTTGAGTCCACTAAGGTACTAATGGTATATAGACAGGGTTGAAATCTCTGGTTTGAATTTAGGAGGTTTGAGATTTATAATTCACCTGTGAAGACTATATGTCCAGGAGAACAGGGAATGGAGAAATTGAAACCTTGACATAAAAGTGCTGCAGTGTCACTTAGAGTGCTAACTGGCGATCTCTCTGTTAGCAACAGGAAAGGTCATGCTGAGTGAAGCCATCTTCTCAAACATGACTTAAATGTCAATGTTTTTTGCTAGCTGTATTTTGGTTTCTGTTGTTCTTAGAATTAAAGAAAGTGGAAGATAATTTGACTATAAACTTAGTGTTTGGAAGCAGGGTTTTGGTATTGGAGATATCTAAAGTGCAAACATCCATAAAACCAAATCTTTTAAGATGTTTCATATATTAATTTTAGAAGGCAAGGATTGCCCAACACCCCATTCCAATGAAGTCCACATCACGACAGGAGACAATCTGCACAGTGTAATCAAAAGACTGTTGTGATAACAAACAGAACAATACACACAGCAGAGATTCCAGAAACCTTTTCACACTAAGAAGATACCTGTGCCTATCCTTATTTGATAGTGCCACGACACAGCAATTGAATACCTGCCTGCGTTTCACCCAGAGGGTTGAGGGTTCCAGTCCTTCCAGTTTTGCTTAAAACTATGTCTGTTCAAATGGATTCTGTGGCTCATCTTGGCAACTTGGGAAAGCTTGGTTCAAAGGGTCCCTTTTTTTTGTTAATAGGGATTCTTTTTCATGGTTGTCTCTGTGGCCCTAGTTCCAGCTGGAGTCTGAAATGGAAGTACTGTGTTAATGCTCCACAGCACAGGCTGGGGTTTCTAGCCCAGACAGATGCTGGAAGTCCTGGAAATCTTGCAAAAGAGCCTGCATGTATCTGTCAGCTCAGTTGTTGCTTGGTTGTCTACAGTTGTGGAGGACTGGCTTTGATTGTCTGGGTGCCCCCTACCAGGCCTATGTTCACACGTTCAGATTAAGATGGTTTGGTTGTGATCTAGAGAGACAGACAGACAACTCTTTTAGATACTTTCCCAATTTTTACACCAGCCTGCCATATAAGATTGGTAGAGGCAGTTTTGTTTTGTTTTGTTTTGTTTTGTTTTGTTTTGTTTTGTTTTGTTTTGTTTTGTTTTCTGGGGAGGCAGAACTCTTCATCCCTTCCATGCGCGGCCTTTTACACTTCTAAGGAGAGGGCTAATGAAAATTCTGTGGTGAGAATTCAAGGAACTTAAAGTGCTTTATTTATCCTCACTGTTCTGAACAATTACATACACTGGCTTGTGATATTAGCCCGGTACACAAAATGCTGCTCTTATTTCTTTATTTCAACATTTTTTGCATCTTTTGATGATACAGCAATGTGTCAGCAGTTGGCTACCTGAAAGGTGAAAAGAGTGTAACTAACTGCTGATTTGTCAGATAACACCAGGGATGTGTGAGCAAGGGCTAACAGCCAGACGTATCAGTAGTGCTAAATTCTGTTATACATTAGGTGTACAACTTAGAGGGGAGAGAAAAAAGCCAGCAAACATCTTACCATAGCCCAAGTCTAGGTGGGAACAGGGAAAAATCATTTGTGACAACCCTCCTCTTCACTCCCTGCTTTCTGCCCAGCATTTTAATACCAAATAAAACACAAACCTTTGGAGTGTCTCAGCTATTGGAATAAGATGTGGCTTCATGTCTGGTTTCCATCTGGATCTGGAGGCAGAAATGCCATAATACCACAAGACAAGCCTCCTGCATGCTCCTTCTGATCATGGACAGGAATCTGGCCTGCCCCCCAGAAGAGCCTAGATGTGTTACAGGATTAGCAGGCATCCCCCAGGGCTCTGGGAAGTAACACAGCGTCGGGCCGTCAGCTCCTTAGATGACTTTCTTGGTTACTGGGCACGCACAAACTTTCCCAAGCAAATCTATGCAGCACATGAGGACTTTCCAAACACAGAACCAGCCCAGCTTGTGGTAACTTCTGTGAGCATGTTATGAAAAGTATTGCCTCAAATGCTCATAAAAGGTGTGTAGATCTCAGCTGTTCTCAACTGTCTTCCAATTTGGAGCTTTCCCTAAGTGTTGTTAAAGTTGCAGACAAATATATTAATATATGAAAGAAGACCCTTGCATGACAGTAAAAATAGCATTTCTGAAAACATGTGCAAGCTTCATGAACTACAAAGATAAGAAGTAAGAATGTGTCATGACATTGGTTACGTTTGTTAGTTTAAAAGCATTCTTTGGGCTTCTGTATACAGCAGCAATATCTTTCAGTCTGTCTATCTTCCCTTACCCTGACAAAGTACCCTCATTAAGGGATTAAAGATGTTATTGCAATACTATTCATAATGTATACACTTTGCAGCCCCTTACATCTGTTTTCTGCATTATTTATCTAATCATCAAGACCCTTGTTCATATTTGCCTTGGAGATAATAAGGCAGGATACCAAAGGATTCCTGGGCTGAGAGGAAATGACAGAGGGCTGGTGTAATGGGCTAATTAAAGACTTCAAGATCAGACTAGAGAAATCCAGAATTCTTTGGTGTGGGGAGACTGGCAGGATACACAGCACTACCCCTTTTTAATGGCAGAGGCACAGTCAAAGACACCTGGTTGCTTCATCCCAAGGAACATGCCTCTGCCAGATCACCCAGTTTCTGCTCAGTGTCTGATGTTCTCAGCCACACATTAAGAGAGGTCACAGGCTTTACTTTGCATGTGAGGCACTATGAGGAAGCCAGGCAGCTTGTGAGAACACAGAGACTGCTCTCAGTAAGGCATTAACAGAACATATGAGTCAGACTGCTCTCTTCTTGATGACCTGTCAGTTGTTTGACTGTCTTGGGTCAAAGAGGTTTGGTGGCAGAGTGAAATACAGTGTGAAGATCAAGTCTGTATTCTTTCAGTATGAGTTTTCAGGTGTGCCGTCCCATATCAATTGTACTGGTAATATGGAGAGTAGAAGAATATCCACATATGTGATTTGTGATAGAACTGGGCTCAGTGGCCTAGACCCCTGGCTGGTACTTAGGTTTGATTTTGAAAATTCCCAGAAAAAGAGAACTGTAGAATACTGCACTGCAGAACAATAAACAGACCTTAGAAGACAACACTTTTAAATCATTTCATATATCTTTTCACCCAGACACATGCTGCACAATATAGATAAAATAAATAGAATTTATCAAGTCAAAACTCATTAATTCGGAACCTGTAATTATGGAATAAGATTTCCTTCTCTGAATACTTTTCAGGTGTTACTTACTTTGCTGGAGTCAGTAGCTAACAATGAAACTCTTCCACTGGAATTGTTGCAAGTACTTCTATATGGCATCTAAATATCACTCGTGAAGCAAGAGTTAAGTGAAACACAAGGAAAGATGCGTTTCAGAAAGATTAAGGATCTGTGTAATAAACAGTGGTCTCAGAGTGCTGGCTATTTTCATGGCCAGTGCAACAGGCAATTTGATCATCACAAAAGCTTCTGAGCTTCTAGGCTTAATGAATTAGATTCATACTCAGAAGGGATGGCTGTAGCAAACTCAACACTCTTTGTGAACTGACAGTGGGATACTTAAAACAAGCGTGAGGACATTTCAGCTGTCTAAACACTGCCAATGCTTTGCAGAGATCTTTATGGAAGAGAGTTTTAAATAGACATCTGAAGAATTTTAAGGTCACGTGCTTTGCTTCTTTGTCTGGGTAATGTCGCTAACAAATCAGTTCTGAACAAATGACTGTTTAAGTGTGTCTTTAAAGAATTGAGAAGACTTGCCAAAATCAAAGAGATCCAAAGTTTAGGACAAGGTGGAGCTTCAGCCTGCAAAAGCAGTTTGTCCAGCCTGCAGGCTACTGCAGACTCTCTTTCCTGGACATCTCTCAGCTGTAGAGAGAGTGCTGAGACAGACTAAATGAATTGTTTTGGCAGCCAAGTGCTTTCTTCTGTTACAGACTGAAAGAATATCTTACAGAAGGGCATGCAATGGGTCTCCTTGAAAGTCATGTCCCATACTAGGGTAAGTTCTACTATGAGACTGGTGGCGCATGTTGCATGACCAGAACTCTCACATGCTCTGCAATGTTACTGAAGGTGTTCATCTGGAGGATATCGGCCTCTGCTCATCCAATGGACAGAGCTGCAGTTACCCAACAGACCTTGCCTCTGCAGCTGGCCAGGAAGCTTGTCTGCTTGGAAAGATTCCATCTCTGCTATGAGAACTCAGACCATAAATCCATTTAGGGCTTTTGCAAGGTTCTGTCACTCTGTCAACAGCTCAGTTTGGTTATGGATTTAGGGAAAATCAGTAACATGATCATAGACTCCTCTGACTTGGAAATATAGTAGAAACAACTTGAAGTAATATAGTAGAAACAACTTGAAGTGGCTACACATGGGCTACAAATCCCTTTTGAGTTTACTCTAAAGTTCTGCTGCCTTTCAATGTCTCCCTACAGTAGCTCCTTCATTTGTAGTCATCTGAATCAAACATCCCTGTTCGAACTCTTCTGAACTAACAGAAGTTTGACAGTACAGATGAGAGCAGCTATTCAGACACAACCGTTCTTTCTGCTCTGGGCACTGAGAAGTGTTTGTCTGCCACTGTTTTCCCCCAGAAAATGAACTGTTATAGTAACATGCTGAAAATCACCTTAAAGCCAGGGTATGGAATGAGCTTATTTTAGCCAGAACTGGCTATTGTCCCAAACTAGAACCTCTGCATTTCAAGGAGGTGGACAAAAGAGACCAAGGGCTGGAACCCAGAGGCAGGCTAGCAAACAGTCCCATTGTATTAGGCATTGCAGCTATTTATCTACTTTTAAATCTCCTGTATAAACCTCCTATCTAAATCTCTTCCTGTCATCCATGCACAGGATCTCTGGAGATAGTCTACTTATGATATCACTGTGGAAGGACTTGTTACAGTAGCTCTAGTTTGACTTTTATTGTCACAAAAGTGCACTGGGATTTGCACAGTTTTCAGTGTGCCAAATAACAGGGTTAGTGGTTCAAAATACTTAAATTCTGAACCTGCTTTTTTCCTGGTCTAGGTGACCATGAGAAAGTCAGTTTATGAATTTCCTCTTTGTCTTTTTCCACATCACTGAAGGTAAAACACTTCGTAAAATAATTTAAAATCTGTGAATGAGGAATATAAGATATTAGTTCACAGTGGTGAGAATATGAAGTATTATAGTTATATTATTAGTAAAGAAGGTTAATTTTAGGTAGTCTTCTGTATCTGGGCTGAGGATTAGGACCTGATCAGGGGTGTGATTAGTCAGATTTTCACGACTTGGCTAAGTCTCTGCCCACCATGGCCTGACAGACCCAAGGCATCATCAAAGGTCAGGAGGCAGCTTCCTTACGTTCCATTACTCTCTAGTGATTTGAGGAGAGACAGTGGGCTGGCAGGGATGGCCATAATAAGTAGCACACTCCGCTGCCTGTCACCGTCACATGTTAATCAGGGTACAGTAATTTGTGAGAACATTAATAAATACAAATCACTCGCTAGGGGACTGCAATACATTATTTTACCTCTCAATAATAACAGAGCTTATTATCTTGTAGGGAGATGCTCCTGTCAGGGCAATCAAGGATGGCCACTTTTAATGAAGACAAATGATCTCCTTCAAAGATGCAGTGAGCCTTGATTTAGTTTAATGGCTCACTAGGACGAAGCATGGATTTAATCAGAGCTTCAGCTTCTGTCACACATGGGCCTTGAAGTCAGGTAATTGGAGGCAGGTGCTAAGTACAATTTAAATGAAATGTCTAGTTAATAAGGACAGTTTGAAACAAGCAATTTATACTCCTCCCCTAAGCCCTGTCCCTCTCAGGGATGTGAAGGCAGCTAGCCATGCGCAGGAACCAAATGACTTAATTTCTCAGCATTGCCTTTCTCACTTTCAACACTGTGATGCTACTTTTAGCTTGCCAGATGTCCCAACTGGAGTGATCTTCTTTCAGATAAGATGAGCAACTGAGAGACTGTCAGGGCTCAGTATACTTTTTTTTTTTTGGCTGGAAGAGATAGATGAGCTAAAATCTGGAGAGAAGTGTGTTTCATAAGATTCTGGCTTTTAAGCACCTTAAAGTCCACAGAGGGAATGAGGAGGAACAGAGTAGCAGTGTTTCCTTAAAATGTGTATCATTATTCACCACTGAACTTGGAATCTTAATGAGGGGGTTTGACTCTTCAGACTGTATTGTGCAGGTCATTTTAGATGGTCACAAATGTTATGACAAAGTTGGAGTATGTATGACCCACAATGCCTTTCATAATCCAAATTCAGCAGCTTTCTGAAGAACACCTGCTAACCTGTTATGTTTCCTTCCAAGAACATAATCACAGTTTATATTTATATCTTTTTCCTTTTTGGTGCTGATAGGGCAGGTAGGAGAGCAGATCCTCTGAACTTGTGGGTGCTAGCAAGAAATTTCTTACAACCCATGATCTAAGTGCAGATCTGTTTGGAACCATATAGGAATTGTCAACATCACTAGGTCTTGTGCTTTAAAGGAAAATCCAACAGCACTTGTATTTGCTTGTCTCCTTGAAAACCCTGTTCATGGAGTCATGTGCTTATGAAGTAAAAAATGGTTGTGGCTGGGGAAGAAAATCTGAACATGTTATCTAAAACAACTGCAACACCAAACCAACACCTCACTGAAAAAGAAATACTTATTTTTAAATTAATCTTATAGTTTTGAAGAAAGGCCTCTCTTTCAGGCATTTGATGCCAGCGATGCTAAATCTTGTAGGACACACAGGGAGTTAAAGGAAGTTTATTGAATTATCACATTTGTCACATTCTGGATTGTCAGACATGAATCACCAAACTGGGTTTTAATTGCTTGTTACTTAAAAGCAAGGTCTAACAGGCAAAAGCACAATAAGAGCAATACTGTAGGTACTACAAGATCTTCCTTGTCCATTTTAGGTATTTTTGCCATCTCTTGAAACTAACAGTTAAAAGATAGTTCTTCATAATAAAACCAAGATTTTATTTCTGAGACAACAAGGAATTAGCCATTGGGTGTGGAAATATTTTCCATTAGCAATTTTTTAAACACAAGCTAGAATGCAACTATGACTGTAGGGACTGCATAACTGAGAGAAACCACAAACCTTTGCTTTGGGGAGATTTCTATGCCAACTTCTGTGAGACTCAATTTTTAGTCAAGAAAGTCCAAGCAAGCAAGGACCATTGATGCAATTAAGGAGCCAGATACCTCTATGTGGGTATCAGGATGGCATGTGCTGTTTTGCTTTGCAGCAGGGCCAGGTGACAGGTTGGGCTGCCTCTCTACAGCAGGACCAAAGCTACTAAACCTGAGCCATGGTAGGTGCCCATTTCTGGGAGCATGAAGTGCTGGGGTCTAAACCCCCAGCCCTGAATCAAGATGGACGTGTAGGTGATGTCCACAACCAAGCAGGAAGGACCTGACTAGTTTTCACACAGGGTCTGGCCAGCTTTGGGTGGGACCCAAATAAGAGACTGCCACCAGGTGCCCCTCCCTTAGCATTAATGTCAGGTGTCCTGACTCTAACATCAACAGCATAAAAGCTGTTTCTGCTTCAACTGGCACTGGTGTGGTGTCATGTCCCCTCCCCCTTCCCCTCTCTATATTATGTTGGCTTTCCACTTATTGGAAGGGCTCTCTGACTGTCAATTGTGGGCAGAGCCCCCAGTGGTGGTGGGACATCAATGTGGCTGGCAGACATACATCCATAATACTGGTAACATTTTATGGTCATGGCCGTACAATGGGAATGGGACTGGTTGCCTGGTTCTTTGGTTGATTTGCTCCTGTCTTCACTGTGTCTTGCACTGTGAGTGAATTTATCAACCTTTTCATTCCTCTGGTGGCTGACCACCTTGTGTCCCTCATGTATGATTTGGAATTGAAAGGAGACATATGGCCTGTATGCTGCCTGTTGGTGATAATGTTGTTCCTATTGGGGTATGTGGTCAGCAAAAAAGAGCATGACATGGCAGTGATATTGGAAATTAATTTTTCTCCATTAATATTTTACTATTTCAATTCAAGATTACTTCAGTTCAAGATTAGTTGTCCCCTAAGGAGTCTGTTTTCAAAAGAAATTAAATTAATCTGTCTCAAATTGCATATTGAACTGATTGAGAACAAGAACTCTTCCTGGGGGCCTCTCAGTTTTGCCTAAAGGTTTGGACTTTTCAGATTTATTTTGAAATTCATTGTTGATTTTTTTTTTCCCCATTCTTTTCCCTCAATCTATTTTCTTTTTTATTGGGGAAAAAAATTATAAACTGTAGTTAAAGATGAGAAATAGAACAATCTTGAGAAGGCAAAAGAAAAAAGTTGTAAGTAAAATGCCTTTTAGAGGCAGGCATTTTAAATTAAAGTTACTATTCTGTTGATCAGAGTCTTGCTACCCTTCTGCTTTATAGCTTGAATTCCTTACAGTAGAAAAGGTGGAAAATTTCCCAGTAGTTACAAAATGATTAACAGGCAAAATGTTCAGATGGCCTTTCAAGTTTATAGCAGCATTGTGTTCATGGATGTGATTACAACTCGGGTAGCTACAAAAGAGCTGCCAATTATGAGAATTACTGAGTCTGACCAAGTTAGGTCCCAGAAGCAGTGGATGTTCAACAGCATGGGCTGCATCACCAACTGAACAAGGCTGAGTGGTGTGTGAGCCAAGGCACTGTGTCAGTTGTGATCATGTCTGTCTTTAGTGCAGGAAAGAGGCAGCATTTTGTAAGTGGCAGAGGTTTGTGCTTCCAATCCCACAGTTCCTTCCTACTTGTGCGTTTGTAAGTAGGGTTTCTCATGGGCATGCATGGTGATGAATGCTGATGGGGGAAAAGAAGTGTATTTTCATTCTGTACCAGAAGGGGAGGGGTCATAACATCCACATTGCCTTTTGAATGGTGGTTGTTTCTGTGTACCTGTCAAAGCAAGATGTTTATGGCAGGAGAGAAACTATTATTCTGTCAGAAAATGAAACATTGTGAATGCTGTGATAGTTTAGTCACTGTCCAAGCTGAGGAAAAAGAGAAGTTCCCAGAGGAAGAGAAGGAATTTGTGGTCACTTTTGTTGATGTA
>NW_008614253.1:0-15646 GCF_000691845.1 Merops nubicus | reverse complement strand
AAGACTGGAGAGAAGCCCAGTCTGGGATTGTAGTTTCCCTCTCCTCCTTGGGAAGCATAATTGGGGACCATGTAATCAGTGAATGGTTTGAGTATGGTCTGTCTGCAGTCAATAACTATTTTTGAAAGTTATACACAACTTTTAGAGACAACTCACACCTTAATAATGAAGATTTTCCAGTTCTAGATTGGAAACTATTTCGGTAGGCCAGGAGAATGTAACACTGATAGCTGCAGTGGGCAAGAGACAAGATTGGAGTTACCTGCTGAGTCACAAATAGTGTATAAGATGAATTCCTGAGCTGAATCAACCTGTGACTGTTGTCAGCACACGAAAGAGTAAGACCACACTGTGTTTGTTGTTCTGCACGCCCTTGGCTGATGTTTACGCCATAGGGAGCAATTTGCACTCTATTCCCAGCTACGCAAGACAAACAGACTTTGCTATTCTTATGGACAAGGATCTCTTCATTACAATGTCATTTGTGAGAGCTGGTGTAATAGAAACCAACTGCCACGCTTCCCTAAGAGCATGGTTGCAGATAAAAGGCACTAGGCCAGAGGTTTGTTTATAGTGATAATGATTCACTTTCCCAGCTCTGGGAGTTGCTCACTGAGGCCAAATCATTTTGTCTCAGTAGGTACTTCAGTGTCTGTAAAAAAGCCCAGAATAATGCCATCTCTCAGAAGGGAAATTATTTGAATCCCTCCATGAAAGGTGCTATACAAGCCTGTCCTGTAATAGTCAAGCCAGCCCAAACAGTACCTTGTGGAATGTGTACCTTTCATGTTTATTCTGGGGCCATTGGAAACATTGCCTTTTGAGGACATTAGATGTCTTTGATTCAGGGTGAGTTTCCTTCCCTTCTCGTTAAAATCCATTTATTTCCAGTTCAGCATCTTCATTCTCAAACATACGTCTTGGATATTTGTCAATTTCTATTAATATTTTATTTAGTCTGTGTATCTTATCTCTTTGAGACAAAACACTTCCACTAATGGCAAAGCCTTAAGAGTGCTATTCTGCTAGTTGAGGAGAGTGTCTTGGCCAGCTGGCTTGCTGGTGGGGAACACGTGTATTTGAGTAGTGAGACCTCATGTATTTATGCTGTGCAAGACACCACAGTGCTCAATACAACTCAGAAAAGAACCACTGCCTTGAAAAGCAAGATCCTTACTGGCAAGTGTTTTTCAAGATGCATGTGGGAAGCTGACTACAGGGCCCAGTTTAGCTACATAGTTTCAGGCAGGCCACCTAGTCTCAGAATCTGTAGCCTGTAAAGCATTAGCACAAACCTCCTCCTTGTGCATGTTACTGTATTTCCTGCCTGCTCTGCCAGGAGTTTCAGGTACAGGAGAGCAGAAGAAACGTAATGGTCGGGTTCACTACTGATAAGTGAAGGGAGACTGACTCCTTTCAGATTAAACTATCCAACAGCAGTGATATGATAGCAGCTTTGGCTCAGTAGTGATTCAGCAGTGTTTCATCCAGAGAAAGGCTCTGTCTGTCCTCAGCTTCTTACCGTTGCTGTTTTACCCTGTTCTCTGTAACAGGGAAAGATGCCATGTGTGGCACTCAGGCAGGAATCCCTGCCTCCAGAGATCCGTGAGAGCTTGGTGACATCTGGTGGGAACTGAAAGGATCACAAGCCTTTTCTGCTCTTCACTCCCAAGTAATTTGTAAAAACAAACTAAAAAAAAAAAAAAAAAAAAATTCCCCCCAAAATAAGCCACAAACTTTCTATTGATTTTATGCTCACGATCACAAGAGCACAAAATAAAAAAATGATGTTATAATGTTGCATACTGAACATTGTACAGTTGAGAGATTAAAGGGCTTGAAATGCTGATGGGACACAACAGAGCTTATGTTGTGAAATATGAGGAATTTGTCATCGGATTTTTGCAGGCATGTAAATGTTATCTTTTTATCATCCTGGTCAGAATACCAGTATAAAAAGCAAACTATGCAGGTCACAGGCCCCTTTGATACAATCAGTCTTCATCATGTTTAAACTTTGCACTAATTTCCAGGCTACTTAGCCTCCAAAGTTCCATTGCAGGTGCATTCAGCAACCCACTCGTGAGCAGTTCGATATGTGTGCCCAGAGTTTGGATTAGGCATGGGTCTGACAATGGGCACAAATCTTCAGTGAAGCAAAACTTAGGGAATTTAATGTTGTATACAGACTAATTCTGGTAAGGAAAGAGAAAATGGCTTGCTTGAAATTCACATAGATTACCCTATTTGACGTGCATGTGGATGCATGTGAATGAGTTTTTCCAGCTTTTTCTACATCTTTTTAGTCCTATAAACATAAACACTATTGTCTTTGCTCTCATTTTTGCAAATGCACTTTTTGGATCTAGCTGTGTACAGCTTTTGTTCAGCTTCATAATACAGAGCAAGTAATAAACAACAATTCTCAAAGTGTCTTTTAGATATTGGAACAATATGTTCTCTGAAAGACAGAGGTTTCCATGCATTTGCCAAGGGTTTTGTGAGGCCTTTGATAAAAGGAGAAGATTCTGAAATGTAACCAATCAATCTCCTTTTCTCTCTCAGCCCTCTTTGGGACTTGGAAAAGAATGGATATAAAAGGAGGAAATCAGTAAAATGATGGTCAAAGTTTTCAGAAACAATTGTGAAGGCTACACCACAGATTTAGCTACTACTGAGAATCCAGAATGTGGATACACAACACTTCCTGAAATTCAACTCCTCTTGAAGAATGCTGAACTGGAACCTTAAAGTCACTGGTAAGTTTAAACACTCACAGCCTGTTGCTGAAGCCTGTTTATCTTTTCATCCTTCAGTAAGAAAGAGCTAGATTAGGTGACAAAGCAGGATGGATTTTTCAGGGTGAAATCCATCAAGTCCAAAGCAAATATCCTCTTAGCTACTCAGGAGAAAGATTTTCCTTCTAAGGATTCAGGTTGCACGCCTTGAGCTCCTCAGATTTCTGCCTGCCTTCCCATGCCAGTTCATCTCTGCAGTAATGTCATGACATGTATCATCACTGATGATAACCTTATTAGTGGAGCCAATTGTCCAAAGACCTTCATATGGAAGCCTGCTTGCCATTTTATGAGCTCTGGCCCTATTGTTTATGACAACACTAGGTGACCTAATTCACTCCAGTGGATCCATCACACACATCTTCACAGAGTGATTTTCCCCTCTGACAGACCATTGTTGCCATCCCTCCCTCTAGTACTCTGCCAGCCCCAGCCTGATGCTCATGCAAACACAAAACCGCACACAGATGAGGCCCTTGCTGAAAGCTTGTCTAGTTGGTGGTCGTTTACATCCACATGGGGAGCACAGGACATGAGCCTAAAGCTACATAGCAGATTGTATGGAGTCTTGAGCAAGCCTCAAGACTCCATCCATAATTATTTTAGCTCCCCTTAGCAGCACTGGAGCAGGGAACAGTTCTGCTGATACTGAGATGTTCACAGTACTACTACGACACAGTGATAAGCTGTTAAGTCCATACTTGTAGAAGAAGCCATATTCACCATCATGCTACACACATGACATCTTCTGGGGCAGAGTCTACTATAAAAAGCACAGACAGGAATGAAGGCAAAATCCCCACTGACAAAATCTCTAGTAGCTGTAAAATGGGAACTTAGCTGAATGTTTTTGATTATGTTCTGAGCAGTGTTACACACGTGCATACTTGTGTACTCACACAAACACACACATTACTGTGTCTTAGCTTAAGAAGACAATGGATGTCTTATTTCAATGTAGATTATTCTATGATTTGGCAGAGGGTGAGAACAAAGAAATGACATTACTCCAAGGAATTAAAGAATGGTGGGAACTCTCCCTGCCTGCCCCATTTCCAGCATGATTTGTTGGCAGCCTGCATCCACCATCAGCCTGCTCAAGTGGCATTGTAGGCTGGTGAATACATCCACACTAATGCAGATGCCCTTCCCAATCCTGCCAGCTTCCTCCCACACCAGTAGAAATTATGTGTGTTTGTGATATGAGATGAATTGGGAATGGGTATATTCTACCTCTTTCAGAAGGCAAGGCAATTGCAATATACAGGCTTGGTACCCCCAGCTGTTGAAGAAGTAATTGAGAATTTAAAGCGGATTGGTCACATTCCAGCCAGTGTTCAAAGAACACACTGACAGGAAGAGAAATGCTTTGGAAGGAAACAACAGTGGGAATTGAACGTGTGTAAAACCTGTGCCTGAAAGCTGTGGAGAGGACAGGTTGTCCTCTCTTTAATGGACAGAGAGAAGAGCAGCCAGAACACATCTCACAGACACTTTAATCACAGATCATTTTGGTGTAAATGGTGGGAAAAAAGGGATGAAGGCGTGACTAAGCTTTAACAACCTCGCATTGGTAAGGAGTGGGTGAGTGAATAGGGACAAATGTGCTTTGACTAAGGACCAGCCTCACCTATCAGTAGAAGTGTGGTACAGGTTCTAGAAAACCTAAGTGGTAACCTACATGGTGGTAAGAAACTTTATTGTCTATTCAGAGTCTTCTATATGGATTACTTTTTGAAGACTTCTCAGGGAGCTTACCTGTGTAATGATTTTGAGGCAACTTGGACTGAAGCTACAGAAAATAGCAGCATCGATAAAATTTTCTTTTCCCTGCCCAAGGCCATAATCACTTCAAGTGGTTGAGCACAGGCCATTGACCAGTGCAGTCATGACCACCTGGAGGTAGCCTAGCTGTACTTTGGATTCCTCAAGGATTTTACAGAAAACTGGGGAGTCAAGGTATACAATCAAACCTGTTAACTAAACAACTGAGGAGGTGGAACTGATATAAAAGGGGAAAGAAGAGTTTTATTTAATGGGTATTTTTAACACATTTACTTCTTGGTGGTTTTCTCATCTTATTCTGTGTCCTTCTTGAACTCCAAGGAAATAATTTACATTCTCCAGATCCTTTGATAGAGCTCAAATCAGTGTTATCTAAGTTCCCAGAAGGACTTCTTAGGTAATTGAGCCTCCACTCACAAAGTCTAGCAGAAGAACATAACCCAGCAGCCACCCATGCTCTTAGCTAGGGATCTAAGTGAATGTTGATGAGAAGGGGAGTAGGTGGAGAAGTCTCCATGAGATCTCCATGGGAGCTGGCATGGAGTGCTTTGGAAGGAGCTGCTGTTGTCTAGACCAAAGTTACTCTGAAGGAGCTGAGCATTTGTATTGAACTGAGAGGCATGGTTATCCCACTGCTGCTGGCAACCCAGCCTTTGTCCAGATTCTGTTTATTGGAACAGTTTTAGATCTTTTGATCTAAAATGACTGTCAGCCAAAAAGAATGATACTCAGGCTGTGCTAAGTGGTTCAGGTTAGCTGATAGTTACAGAATTTTTAGCTGTGAAATAACCACTTTTTTCCTACTCATTGTTCAAATGATGCATTAGCAGAATCCTCCTCTTGCCAGAGGACAGGCACATGCAGTGGAAATGGCTCACAGTCATGTGAGATGTTTCCTATAATGAAGCAGGGCACATTTGCTAATAATAAAGGCTTGATACATATACTCTAAATCACACACAGTGGTGGAGGGAATGTGTTATAACTGAAAAGTGCAGCATGAAGAATATTTTATGCTTTCTGTTGTCTGTTCCTTGAGTAATTCCTTGACACAAGCATCACCTGTGACTCAAGCAGTTCCTCTAAGACAGCAAAACAGTAGACAAGGAAAAGGAGGCATGATACTGTTAAGGAACTTGTCTTACAATGAATCATAGATATGGTGAAGAGAGGAACCAAGGAGTTCTGGAGTAATATGTGTGTTGCTATTCCAAGTTAAATAAACTAGCTCTGTGTTCCTTTTATCTACTGAAAATTGAAATTCCCTAAGAGTCATTTGATTATTTCATCTTAAGATTAAAAAAAATAATAAATCAGAAAGCACTGCCTATATACTTGTTGAATACACAACTAACATATTTTGCCTGGTTTTAGTAGATAAAATAGGTGTGATGTGAATGTAGGAAAGTTTACTGAGAGACCAAGGTTCAGTTCTTGCCTCTGAACAATGGCAGCCTTCTGATCACCACGACAGTGTTACCAGTCAATGGTTTATTTGATGACATGACGCTAACCTTGCAGTAAAATCTGGACCCAGCCGAGTAAGGTTTGAAATTTTCTTACTGAACAATTTGTATCTGTTATTTCACCTAACATTTTCAAAAGTGTGTGAGCTAAGTTTCTGCCTGCTTATAGGTGTGTTTTGCATGTGCTACTGCTTGTGGCAAGACTGCAGGCCAGGCATCCTCTCTCTTAATGCTGCAGCCCAAGTTCCTGCTTTATCAGCACTTTTACATACACAATAACAGCAGTTTCTGTAGACTCATGGTGGGGATTTGCTTTGTGCATACTCATGTTGCTATAGCTACTTTTCCCTGATGTTCATTATTTCCCATAGTGTCCTTGTCACTCATCCAAGGATGCTGGCATTAAGCAAGCTCACAGCATGTCATTTCTGCCTCGGGAGCTATTGCTAGCTGTACTGAATAGGCCAAGAGGTACTGCAGCTGCTGCTTTGCCTGGGCTAAATGTACTTCAACCATGAAGGATGTAGTCAGGGGAATAGAAGCTTTTTCACAGCAGTGCAGTGGGAAAGGAATGCCTACAATCAGTAGTGTGCCTTTCCAAGGGAGCTGAACAAGAAGGAGGAGAAGAAACTGTCATCTCTCAAGGGAGCAAATGCAGGGAGGGAGCACAGGCAACTTCAGTTAATTGCTGGGTTGTGTAACGAGCTGGGGTGCTGGACAGCTACTGTGTAGTGCCCATTGTGTCTGTGCCGTGCTGAGGGTGGACTGCTTCTGAGCATTTTTGCTGCTCGTTGGTGTTTGCTTTTGAATGGTTTAATGAACAAGTTAAATAGCTGTGAATTTCGGAGCAGGATCACAAAAAGTTCACTGCCCCTCAAGTGTGCATCAGTATCTGGTGATGTGCAGAAGGGGCAATGAATTACAGTCACCTACTTCTTATGGGAGCAAGCTACATACAGAAATCACTTAAAGACAACTCTCTTATGCAAGTAGGCACCAAAAACTTCTCTCTTCTCATTTCAGTAGACATGCAGCTGCTGGTGGAATCTCATCCTCTGTCTGAATTAGTATTTACATATTAAGGCACTGACATGGTTAAGAAATTGGAATGCCTTTCATATAAGGAGAAGTTGAGAAAGCTGTAATTGTTTAGCATGGAGAAAAGAGTGCTTAGGGGGGATCTTATCAGTATATACAAATTCCTAGATGGGAGGGTGTGAAGAGACTCCTTTTGGTGGTAACCAGTGACAGGATGAGATGCAATGCACAAACTAAAATACAGGAAATTCCATTTAAACATCAGAGCAAACTTTTTATCTCTAAGGATGGACAAATATCAGAACAGATTGCCTAGACAGGTCATGGAGTCTCCACCCTTGGAGATACTCAAAACCCAACTGAACACGGTCCTGAGCTCTAGATGGTGCTGCTCTAAATTGGGGGGTTTGGATTATATGGTTTCCAGATGTTACTTCCAATCTCACTCCTGTGGTTTTGTGATTCTGTGGTTCAGTATTTATTGTTCCATGCTATGAGTCCTGAAGAAGCATGAATGAAGTATGAGATTCTGTTATTCCTGGTGTGCTTTAAGTATTGATAGAGGCAAGAAAAATCATACCTGTATGGCACTACAGATTACTCTTCTGGTTTCACAAAATTATTTCTAAACCTACAGAGCTCCATCAGTGTGAGACTGTGCAAATCACACTTTGCTGTTACATATTTCTTTAGAAGTGCTGTGACCTTCTATCACACACGTTACTGGACATTTAAAAGGTCAATCTAATAGCGGGCTGTCACACTCAGTCTGCTCAGACTGCAAAGATGAGCTCTCTTTTCAGTGTAGAGATCTCAGCTGGCATCTGGGTTTTCGTAGCATTACAATAATATTCAGTTATCTTTGCAAGCAGTAGGCAGGCAATCTTGTTGAGCCTAGCTTTGTGATTTAACAACTGTGAGAAATAACATTGTCTTTCACTGCTAACTGTGACTGGTAACTCCAGTGTTTTGCATCTGGAGGTCCTGTTCCTGTCTAATTCCAGTAAAAAAGGCACTCAAACTATGCAAAGTGTCATTTAAAGTGCTATTTAGTAGCACTAATGCTGTAAAGGAAGAGAGGATAGTATAGATTATCTGTCCCTTCAGATGCCATGAACTCCAGGTTGTGCAGCATCTAACAGGCACCCGATGTGGGCACAGCACATTGTGCAGACCCTGTCATGGAAAGGTTACCCTGTTTTAGTCATTTGAACTATTACATTATTTTCTCACAAGAAAACAACATTCAGCATTTCTACTGTCCACCAGAAAGAATGTTCACATGAAAACTTCCTGCTGCAGTTTTAGGTAAAGGCAAGAAATTGCAAGTAGCCTAATCTGCAGTGGGAAGTGGGAGATGCCTACAGGCTTTCTGTTACAATGAGCTGGCTGTGTTTATTCTGTGGCTGAGAGATATTCATAGCACAACACAATCTTGGGCCCGCTCAGGCTAACCGTTACATGGGTCACATTCTTCGGTGTGCAGTTGTATCGAGTCTGGCTGAGCTGATCTTCCCATTGTTGCCCTCCTGGTGCAGTGCCTTTGTGTTGGGAGTGAGAAGGGTGTGGATAACACCCATGTTGTGAATGCCACTACTCCTTGGTCTCCTGGAGCAACTGCTACACGTTCTGGAGCCCTGCTTCCCAGGAAGGGGCCAGACATCGTCTGGGGATGGGAAAGAGAATAAACCTTTGTGGTTTTTCTCTTCACCTCTGCGTGGCATTGCTTGGCTTTGCTCTCCAATAAAAACAATGCCTTTATTTTTTACCCACAAGGGTTTTGCCTCCATCTTATTTTCCTTTCCACTTTGGCTCTGTGGAAGAAGGAGAGGAAAGGGGGAAGGTGATAGAGTGGCTTGGTGGACATCGCTTGCTCATCCAGGGTTAATCCACCACAGCAACGATTGGGATCGTTACTCTGAGATACATCACTATCTCTAGTCATCATTCTGCAGATGAATTTGCAACATATTTGACAAAAGAAACCAGTTTGCAGGGATTGTCTTACACTAAATAGACACCGACCCAATTAGATTTCAGCTACTCAGCTGTTTCCTAAAGCCAGTTATCGTAAAACTCCAGAAGGATTTCGCACTACTTGTAATTTTCAGGAAATTGAGTGGTTCGTTCTGAAAGCACCACTTCTTTAAGGGCCAGAGCAAACTTCTTTATGAATTAGACTCCTGTCGGTTCTGTGCCAGCTGGTGCTGTGGTGGGGGCGATTTGCCCGCAGATGGCACTCTTTGCTGGCCTTTTGCAATCCTAACAGTGTCTGCATTCACTGTATTTATCCCAGCACAGAAGATTCTGTTGTTCAGTAAGGCAATAAGAAAATCAAAAGGAAGCCAGATTATATTATTACAAGTCCTAAAAACACAATTTGTTACTTTTTAAAGTCAGTTATTCAAACCTGGTAATGTTTTTGTAGCCTCTACCACCCACTTTGGCTTGTGTGGATGTTTTAAGGTATCTTGTCATTGCAGAAGAGGTATTAGAGTATATACAGCCCTTGTCTCAGAGGTCAGCAACACCTTTTTTAGGGGAATGTACAAAAGGTACCACCATTAAAAAAAATCTGCCTTTAAAGGAAGTTTAAGCCCCAGTTAATAAAAGATTATTTTCTATACAGTTCCTACTGGTTAGTAGACAAGCATTACAGCTGCTTTTTTATAAGAATAAATTTAAATGAAACACAGTGTTTTCAGAAATTTTTTTTTAATATCCCTGTAAAACAGGAAAAAAAGTCTGTTAAACAGCAAACACTTCTGTCAAACAGCTGCAAAGATGATGCACAAATGTGGAGGAACAAATAGTGTCATGAAAATTGTCTTCTAAATCCAAAATGCTTGTTCTAATCCACAAAAAAAAAAAAAAAAAAAGAAACCAACCTTTGCATAAAGTACTTTAATATTTTCTCTTGGAAGCTTTCTTAAGTTGTGGTACAAAAAGTGAATTGTGCATTCATGTTCAGTGCAGTGCATTCATTGCATAGTAATACATGTGCAGTAATTAAAATCAAAGTGAAAGGCCAAATACCAAACAAAGGTAGCAAAGTTATGAAGAAAAATTTGGCTGATGACACTTGACAAAATTGTGCAAATAGTCCTTTATATGCAACATAAAGATAGTAAGTGCAGAATGTATGGAGGATAATACTTATGGGAAGGCTCAAATTCAATGAATTTAAGACAGGACATTGAATTTTCTTCATATTTATAACAGTCCAGGGCTACTCCACTAATTTAGTGTTAGCTTAGATCTCCATCAGTATGTTTGAAATTAGCATCTGACTCATATCATAGATTTAATTTCTATCTTTTCTTGACTTTCCACAGACCTGAGGGCAGAAAGAAAAAGTGGCCCTTGCCCTTAATTAAAATCATGTTACAGTAGCTTTTTCTAAAAGTCATACTTTTAGCTTGTATTTAATCCTTTTTTCTCCCTGAACCATAAACTTCTCATTCATAATGAAAAAGAACAGCTATTTTATTGTCTTGTTTCTATTGCAGTTTTATATTAAAATGCCTTTTAGTATTTTTTCCTTTACTGAAATAAAAGACGTTTTAAAAATATATACAGTTCACTGAAACACTTTTATAACTTTTTGTTTAAAAGTTACTTTTCCAATGCACGTCTAATAATTTCACTTTCATATGTATCAGCTTCTCGAGAAAGGCCTTAGAAGTAGTATTATAGAAACAAGTAAAATCTTACAAACTTGATCAGCAGCTTTCTGCTCAAATCCACTCAAACTCACAATAATAGAAATACTTTTTACAAGAGAAATAAACTGTACAGAGTTATTTAATTGAAAGATCTGATTTAACTCTTGCTGAAAACAGTGGGATTTCCCATAGATTGGTTCGGGTCCTAGATAAGAATTACAAGGTAACCAATCAAGGGTAAGAAGTAGGGGAAGATGAAATGTATATGCGTGCCACAGTGCATGCACACACATTTCATCTGCCTTAGTTTGCATTCCTCTTTACACAGATGCAGAATGAAAGAATACTGATGCTATCTTCAGCTGTTCAGATTGCTTGGGAGAATTAATACTCCATCCAGCTATTAAACACTTCCTGCTTTGGAAAGAACCAAGTAGGGTTTAAAAGCATTCTATTTTGCTGTCAGTTTCTTGATTTAAAATATCTAGTGATGGTGGTACAAATTCCTGGACTAGAGTGATGACTGGAAATGGTTCTATATGGTTCAAGCAACCAAAGCTAAACAAATTGAGTCCTTCCACACAAAAGCATAACTACTGTAGAAAATACTGAATTGCAGTCCAGAGGCCAATAGTACACAACAATATGTAAAGGACAACTAATCTTCCACCAACACCAGCAGAATCTTAGATCTTTATAGCTGACCACTGGAAAGCAAAGCTAATTCCAAAGGCTGCTATCTCCTTGCCAACAGTCCAAAAATATTTGTATAACAATATGCTATTATACAGAACACACAAATTCTCCATGGCCATTTAACAGCAGTGTTCCAGTGATGGTTGGCTGTTTCTCCAAACTGTGAGACAAGATTTAAATTACATACTCAGAACACATTAAGCAAGATTTTGAAATGCTGTAGAAGTCAGAGTAATCTAAAAAAGCATATACTGTAATACTTGTCTGTGCCCACTTGACATCTCTTTAAAGTAATTGCTGAGCAGTCTCTGGAGTCCAAGGGGAATAGCAACAGGGAAGAGTCATATTGCAGTCAGTAGGAATTCTTTACTTGAAGCTTCTGAAGGACTTCCAAGACAACTTCATAACAGAATAAATACTCATCCTGTGTACAAAACCACCAATGTAAAATACCTGGTTATATTCAACACATATGTTCTAAACAAAGAAAGATGGACTGGCTGAAGAGCTGTTTATAACATCATCATCTTTGTAACATTGATACAAAACCTTAGATATTTAAAAGCATCCTTGTTATTTTTGTCCTATCACTTCTAAAAGTTCAGGAACACTTTCTGACAATACCTGTAAGCATGTGCTAAAGTCTTATTTAGGTCAGTCAAGGTTATCTATTTTCTTAATTTTAATCATATGCTTAATCATTATCCTGCAGAAAAATATGTCAAAGCATGTGTTATAATATTTGTCAATTGGAAAAACTTACCTAGTTTTGTCTTGCTTTTCTTCCCACCACCTGTTTGCTCTAAAATGACTTAGCTGCATCTTGTCTTTTCCTATGTGAAAATTCTTTTCATGGGTAGGTTTAACTCAGCAGTAGAAGGGTTTACTGAGGTGATGATAACTCAGCAATCGTAAGAATTCAGCAGAAGGCTGCAGTTTTGCAGGATAGAGCTTATACCTCACTGATTATGTTATTGATCCCTGCTTTTCTTTTTGCTTAAAAAAAAAGGGATGGGGGATCAGGAGTGGTACCTGTACTATACTGGTGCTATGCTTTTGTTTCAATAAGCTAGTAAGGGACAGAAACTCCACATTTAAATGTAGATACCACTTGCCTGGAAGGCTGCTAGTTTCCTCAAATAAGAGGGCTAAAATTATGCTTTAAGCCCCAGATTTATCAAAGCATGTGTACCATTAATTAATAAAAATCATAATCTAGTTGAATATTGAGAACTTACCTTAGTTTGGATCATGCCAAAACGCTGACCTCTCAAATCTCTCACTATCTGTTTGATGTTGAACTATCAGAAAAGAACAGGTTTTATTTTGTTGACATGCAAGTTGTAAAGAAAGACTTAAATATATTCAGATGGGAAAGTTGTGACTCAGTTATTTTATAAATAATAACATATTTTTAGTCATTATCTGCATCGTTTAAAAGAACAAAAGCTGGGTTAATTCCATGTTGTTAGGATGGACAATACCAGGAATTACTCTGGTCTAAGACACTCCCACATGTTGTTGATATCATACCAGTTTGTAGTACTTAATGATGATCTGTTTGATACTTACACGTAAATCTTTTTCTATGTAGCTGAGCAGAACTTCAACACACAGCAAAACCCCACTTCGTCCAATGCCAGTGCTGCAGTGAGCAACAATAGGTCCTGTACTGTGAGCTTTTCTCATGTAAAAAATAAATTTTACAAGCTGCTCAGCTAGTTTGGGAGTATTGTGGTCTGGCCAAGTGGTAAACTGCAAATGCTTTACAATGCGCTTCTCTTCTGTCTGGAGGAGGAAGACCAGAAATGTTAGAAACCATCAGTCCTGAGACAGATTTTCAAAGAATTCCACTGACAAATTTTCCTTCAACCTCGTTCTCAGTCAAATGTTTGTCTATCCTACAATTCTTCAACTTTCCATACTTGACCGTATTAAGGCTTCTTATAAATTTTCTGAAACACACTCAGAAGACACAGGCCTAGGAAATGTACTTCATATAATTTTGATGAGACACCGAAGTTATTCTGTTGACCCAAAATGATGTAGTTATCTTCTTCATTGGTTAGAATGGAAAAATAAAAATATTTTTAAAATTAGAGCATCCCACTACTGTTTACTAAAATTGTTTTTTGTAGCTGATCTAAGCCATAGTAACAGAAGAGTAACAATATGGTAGCCACAACAGTAAGATTGTAAGTGCTATTGTGGCTAATCAGATATAAAAGAACAATTTGTGATTGGGTACCCAAACATACAAGCCAAATCAACCATAATAATGGTTGTAAGAACAATCATAATGTAGATAAAATATAGAGTATTATTCATTGAATGGTCCTGGGACAGTATTTCTTGTTGCCAGCTTGCCAAAACATGGTAAGCTGAATGACAAGGAACGACCTGGATTTCTACTATCAGAAGAAATGCGTGTCTGGACTTACGCTGAAGTAAATCTGTGGCTTTTTGTAGTACTTGATACAGGTCCAAGTCACACACAGCAAACAGAACAACTTCATTGAAACAATCACATATAATGGCTTATCTTCCCATCTTTAGTAATCTATTATGAAGGCTCAGATTGAATAATTAACTATGCTTCAAACTCAGTTACATAAGGTGAATTGTGTTTTCTTCATACAGAGACATTACTTTCTTGATGGAAGAAAGCACCAGGTTATTCTGGTATAAGTCTTTATTCCATTAAATAACAACCTGCAGAAACATTTGTAGCCTTACTTAATATTTAGAGACATTACTTTCTTGATGGAAGAAAACACCAGGTTATGCTGGTATAAGTCTTTATTCCATTAATTAACATCCTGCAGAAACATCTGTAGCCTTACTTAATATTATAGCTTTACTTATATTTACTTATAGCTTTACTTAATATTGAGGCAAGAGTGATGGACTTATATTTGCCCCAATTTTCATTTTCTTACACCTGAGTTCTACATTTGTTAGGTTTCTAAAAATTTGCTGCTAGATTTCTAGTTTCATTTACATTAATGTCTTTTCATGAATGAAAGACATATCATTTGTCCTAAAATCTAGGATGAAAATCACCTTCTCTTTCCTTCCAGCCACCATTACAGAATATGAATTCACTATGGCAGATCTCACTGATTTAATTTTATGAGAACAGTAAGCAAGTCTGCAAAACACTGAACACACCAGCTTTGTGACTATTAAAGGACTAACTTTTGGACATTCTTGTCCAAATGTATGTAATGTTGGATCCATTGCTTGTGCAATGGGCAAAGAAGCAGCATCTCACTAACCCTAATTTCATGCCTGTTATTCAGATTTTTACATTCCTAAAAAATAATGAGCAAATGTTATGGAAGAAGCAAACAATAATATTATTGAGTATTTACTCATGTAAAGTACCTAATCGATTTCAACATATATGAATGTATTAAGTCTACTCAACTTACCTGCTTGTTGATCACTTCTATTGTTCTAATTATGAAATATTCCAGAACCTGGTAGCTGTCTAGCCTGAGCTGGAATTCAGCCAGGTCTATAGAGTCATGAGGAGGTTCAGGCCAGTATCGATGACATTTGATGTGCCCTAGCTCCACTTCTTTTGTCATCATGGCAATCACATCTGATTCACTCTCCCAGACCATTTGCCAGAAATCAGCCATGGTTGATGACAGAGGCCCTTGGGTTATAATATAGAAATGTTCCTCTTCTCCAACTTTCATTCTAATGTAACTTGCGTTAATGTAGCCATTCTTTTCTCCCAGAGGGACCCGTGTCTTATCATCTGTACAGAAAGAGAAAGTTGCTATTTAAGATGTAGACCTGAAACAGAGTTCTATACTTGGCATCTCCAGCACTTGGAAGATGAGGAACTTCAGCCCATAGCAGCAAAGTATGCCTCTGGATTTTGGAACACATTTGGCTAGCAGCACTGATATTAATCACTGCTAATAGG
The DNA here is from genome assembly GCF_000691845.1 of Merops nubicus. Lineage (NCBI taxonomy): Eukaryota > Metazoa > Chordata > Aves > Coraciiformes > Meropidae > Merops > Merops nubicus. The sequence goes on along the minus strand of NW_008614253.1, from coordinate 258 downwards.
AATTCACACAGATAGATTGTATGGTTCACTGCAGCTTTATTCCTCTTAAGATGCTTGCATAATATTCATAAGGTAGTCAGCATGGATTTACTAGGGGCAAGTCCTGCCTGACCAACCTAGTGGCCTTCTACAACAAAGTGATTGCATCAGTCAGCAAGGGAAGACTTACAGATGTCGTCTATCTGATCTTCCAGTCAGCAAGGGAAGACTTACAGATGTCATCTATCTGATCTTCTGCAAGGCCTTTGACATGGTCCC
>NW_008614252.1:0-22065 GCF_000691845.1 Merops nubicus | reverse complement strand
TTCAAATAACTGAGTTGAATTCTGGAGTTTAAGAATTGTTTTTTCCTTTACTGGAAGCTTCAAAGAAGGGAAAAAAATTTATACCAGGCTACTTAGAAATCCAGTACTGGGCTGAATGTTGCACTGAAAACTACCACAGGTTCTGGAATGTCATCCTGGCTTCCTCTGCTCTTCTACCCTGTTGATAACCTCCACTCAGACATGCTGCCAAAAAAGGTCTCCACGATATATAGTGCTAAGTCCTTGCCTACAGTTCACAGAAAAGGCATCAAAACCTCCTGAAGTCCAGAGCATGGAGGAGAACTGGACATTTTACAGCCATTAAAAGATTTTGATTTAATTTTGACTGGAGACAGAAGTATGTATGAGGTGAGGTACGAGTGGAGCTTTGCATTTCCTAGCCAAACCTTAAATTAAGAACTAAATAATAGCAATAAAAAGTTTAGAGTGCCCCTTTCTCTCCAACTGTTAATAACTTGCTCAGTGGTTACATTCCAAAAGGTGAATTGTCAGCAATGCCATTTACAGATTAAATTTTTTTTAATAAATAACATTTTTTCCTCATCAAAAAGAAAGAAAAATATTAATCTTAACAATTGATTTTTTTACATTAGTCAGATTAGGTATATTTATATCAAGCCAAAAATGCCTTGCTTAGAAATAAGACATAGAATAGCTATAAAAATTGTCTGGTTTGGAAGTTGCTGAAATAAAACTTTAATTAGTGCTTTTTTTTCCTCTTTGTGACTTTAAACTATTTACCTGCAGAGAATGAATTTTTAAACAATTCTGATTACTTTGAAAGAAGCATGTAAAATATCCAATACCTTCAAATTTTCCTTCCTTGGGCTTTGGTGGGGTTTTGTTGGTTGGTTTGTTTTTAATTTAAACCCCTCTTTAGGGTTCCAACACATTCCAGAAGATATTTTAGGATGTATATAATGAAAAAGTGATTTTAAAGAAAAATATCTATTTACACAAAAGGAGAAGGATGGAACTAGAGGTAGATTGGTGCAAGGACAGCAGGATTCATTGGATTAAAGATCCATATCTGCAGTTCATCCATCATGCTGCTTGGGATTGGGAAATATGACAAAATATGTGAAAATTGTGTAGTTCTGGAATGACACCTGAGTGCCCACCCTGTAACATCTAAAGTGGTTTATGGATTATAGCATCTATTTATTGGGCAACTGAACTGAGCTGTAGGTCTCTATGTGGAACTCAAACAGAGCTCTGAGCAACCTGCTCTAGGTGCAGATGTCCCTGCTGACTTCAGAGGGGTTGGACTGGATGATCTTGAAAGGTCCCTTCCAACCCAAACCATTCCATGATTCTAGGATGGATTCTCTGACTGATTTTATGATTCTATGTCCACTTCAGTTTATAAATTCTTAATTGGATGTTGGTGAAGAGTTTCAATAGGTCTGAGCAAAGCTGTCCAGCATCATTTCCACTGCCAATCCCAACACTCAATGCTGCTGAGCTGCTGTAGGACCCGTTCATTTCTAATTAAATGCTTAAATTTTACTCCTTTTCTTGCTTTGTAGAAAGGATTCTGAAATACGAAGGATTCTGAAAGATCCAGAAGACATAAAAACAGCAGGGAGAAGAGTTTCAAGAAAATAATGTAAGTATTTCCTCTAGAGAAATCTAAAATGCAGTTGCTTTTACACACGCATGTTTTATTTGAATAGGAACAATGTTTTTAACACTTTTTTTACCCTAATTTTGCTCATATCTATTTCACATATCTGAAATCTGTAGGAGTATACTAAGTAATATATATATTAAAAAAAAAATCCCATTAAGCATTTTTTCCCCAACAACAAAATATTAGGTGGTTATAAATGATATAAATTCACTTTGTCTTGTAAAACTTTCCTAGGTATCTTTGCAAATGAAACATTGCATATATTAAGTGAAACTAATCCTTGTTTTTTTTGATTCCACAATCTTATATCAGAGCTTACCAAGCTGCAAACCATCTTTTAAATCAACACCTACTTCATACATAACACTTTTCAGAGCCTCCAGTGAGAAACAGGTTTCTAAAAAGAGCAATTTTCAGCTTTAATGATCTTTTCTTCCCTATTTCAAGTTATCCAAGTTTTTAAGTCAGATCATTTCCCCCCATTCATTTGTCATAGCTGGTATTGGGACATTTTAAAGTGGCATTGGGACATTTTAAAGTGTCATCAGCTGTTGGGAGAGAAAAGATGTGATATCATAGATTTGCTACAGAGCTAGAATTTGATTTGATGCACAAGGAGGAATCATTTCCTTGCTTTTCCCCCAAAGTGTTCCTACACACCTAAACGTAACAGCACAAACCTTCTGCCTGAACGGAACTGGGTGAGTCAAGTTACAGCCCCAATCAATGAGAGAACAATAATTTCTCCAACATTAGGAAACAGATGACCAGTCAAAATCACATTTGGGTTTGATTTGCATTACGATGCATCATTTCCCCCAAAGCTGATTTCAATCCAATATTTGTAACTTAAATAACTTGTTGTCAGGATAATTTTTTTGGGCTGTTTTAATGCTATTCAAGCTGTTGCATCTCACCTTACAACTTACATGCTGGGAAAAATATGTGTGTGTAGAATAGATACATGCTGTAGATGATATTAGAAGGGGGTGTAGCCATATGGGCCACAACCATAATGCAATCACATAAAAAAATAAGATAAATGAACAAATATTTCCATATTTATGTCAATGCACTCTTAGAAAAAGGAGCCAGAGCAACGTCCCATTTTGGACAGGAAGATTGTAGAGCAGCTGTAATTAGGAACCAATATTCTGCCATTTTCCCCAAGCTGAGTAGCACAGAGCTATTAGAATTACCCCAGAGGGTTGGTTTTTTTTTTCACAAGGAGACCATTATGGTCTGGAAAATGAACTAGAATCATTTTTCCTCTTACAGGCTCAACACCCAAAACAGTAATGATAATTATTTTTTATAACTCCTTATGGTTTTAAGGAGATATATGGATGGGTGGAAAGTCCTATGTTTAGAGACAACCACTTGGTCTCCTGGAAGAAGATCCCCAGGACACCCTTAAGACAAAACCTTCTTGTTCAGCCTCTTTTCCAGAGTCACAAATGTAATGACAGAAATAGATATGCTTATTGCTTTCCAGTTCACTGGTTGGACCAATACTCGTGGTCCATGTTCTGGTAGAAAACAGGGGTGGAAATTTTGTCTCTTTCCTGAGTAATAGATATTAAGTAATTCATTTATGGAATGATTTGTTTGGGTTTTTTGTTTGTTTGTTTATTTATTTCCTTCAAGCAACTATAATTAATGGTCCCTCTAGCATCCAGCTTCTCAACTTGAATGCCAAAGATGACTTTTTCCCATAGCACCATTCAGGTTCTAAACCAAAAGAACATCTGGCAAGTCAATAGTTAAGGAGGACAGGAAAGACCACGGTGGTGGGATTCACTGCAGCTAGATTTAGATGGACATCTCCAGCTGGCCTAGTCACCAAGGGTGTTTTTGCAGCCACTGGTAAAGGTGGGTCATCCTGTGGTCAGATTCACCTCCTTTTTTAGGACTTCCATTGTTTGCAGCCAAGCCACCATGAGCTATGGGAGATAGAGAGCAGTGTCTTGTGAATCATGGTCTCTGAGAAACTTCCCACAGTGACAAACCTGGAGTGATCAACCTGGTGCTTTAGCATGAGCAGGATGGAGCTCCACAAGCATGTGAGCAAGTCCTCTACTAAGGAGACAACATCTGTACAGCTCTCCTCTTACTTCCTTTTGGTGTTATTCCAACTACTAGAGCTGCAGCCTGTGAGTGAACTGAAGAATGGTGATGATGGATTTAACTATCCCAAACACTACCAGGGCATTTCCCAAAGATGATGTCAACTGTGCTGTAATTATTAAAAGAGCAACTGTTCCTTACAAATGGTCTAAGGTGAGATTTATGGGTCACAGACTATGAGAGACCAGAGCATTTAAAACACGGGGGGAAATACACTTTTAAAAGTCCATTTTGATTGAACTAATTCTAAGCTCCAAGGGGGACTGAAGAATGGTGATGATGGATTTAACTATCCCAAACACTACCAGGGCATTTCCCAAAGATGATGTCAACTGTGCTGTAATTATTAAAAGAGCAACTGTTCCTTACAAATGGTCTAAGGTGAGATTTATGGGTCACAGACTATGAGAGACCAGAGCATTTAAAACACGGGGGGAAATACACTAAAGTCCATTTTGATTGAACTAATTCTGAGCCCCAAGGGGGTTAAAGTAGTTGAGGAGGTAATTCCCATGGTAGCTTCATCACAACATAGTTCCCAGTTGAAGGTGTAGATGGCCACGAGGTCTCCAGGGGCTCAACTCTACTTTTCAAGGTCAGAATGAGGGTTTGTATAAAGTGGACTCTTAAGCTAGGTTTTGTTCCAGACAAAGTTTTCTGAACTTCCAATGGTTTTTCAAACATAAATCCAAATAATATGTAGACTTTCGGTTGTCAACAGATCTCTGAAAATGAGAAAGCTTCTACTTCAGCCATACTTTGACATTAGACGTCCCATCTGCTCTCATGAGACCCCCACCTGGAGCACTGCATCCAGCTCTGGATCTCCCAACACAAAACCAACATGGACCTGTTGTAGCAGGTCCAGAGGAGAGCCACAAAGATGATCAGAGAGCTAGCATACCTCTCCTACAAGGCCAGGCTGAAAGAGGTGGGGTTGTACAGCCTGGAGAAGAGAAGGCTCCAGGGAGACCTTCTGGTGGCCTTCCAGTATCTGAAAGAGGTCTATAATAAAGCTGGGCAGGGACTTTTTACAAGGGCTTGTAGTGATGGGATGAGGGGTGATGGCTTCAAACTGGAAGAGGGGAGATGTAGAGTAGAAATTAGGAAGGAGTTCTTGACTCTGAGGGTGGTGAGACACTGGAACAGGCTGCTGGGGGAAGTTGTGGCTGTCTCCCTGGAGCCTTTTTTTCTCTGTGGGAAGCATAGAAACATCTCAAAGCATCTTGAAACATCTCGAAGCACCTTGGGCCATCTTGAAACGTAGAAGAAAAGCCCATTTTATGAATAGTCAAAAGAAGTTAAGAAAAAAAGAAACAAACCACCACCAGGGAACATGTGGGAAACAATTAGACAATTTCCATGCTGGTAAATGAACAGGAAGATATGGCAGGAGCATGATCATGGATCTGACCCAATACTCCTTGATTTGAATTAAGAAAACACGTATCAGAGGCAAATTCCTTTTTCATGGGAAAAGAAGTTCCATGGGGCAGGGCTACAGATTACAGAGGAAAAAAACTGAATAAGAAAACTCTCTATTAGCCTATTATTTTATTAGGTTTGTAGTTTTCACTCAAGAAGATTGCAAACTTGCTTCCTCACTGGTGGTGAACACATTTTTTGGATGGTATCTGCTGCAGCAGAGGTTTAAGCCATTTCTAAAAACATATCAGTGCCAAAAGTGCAGGTCTGGATGGGATCTCAAGGGGATCCTTCTACACAGTCTCACTGGTATCCTCCTTGGCAGATGCCTGATTGTGTCTGGCAGAAATCCCCAGCACTGGGGACCCCACACCCTCCCCAGGCAGTAAACTCCACCACCTTTATTCCCAGCAAATATCCTTTCATAAATTAAAGTTCGTGTTGCCCCATGTAGGTTTTGCCTGAAAAAAAGAAATAGTAAATAAATAAAATGCATCTTTTGCCCAGATATTTTGGAATTTTCAGCATCACTTCAACTCACTCTTCAAACCATGGGATCCAGTTGGAGGTTCTATCAGGAAAGCTGCCAAAGGTCTGCAGTGATCTTTGTGGACCTGAATTATACCAAAAAAAAAACCCCAAGATTTTGTTAATTACTGAACTCTTCCTGAATTTTCCAATTAATTGCCCTACAACACCCACTGTGGTTCTTTCACCAGGGCTTTTAGGAAGTTACAAAAGAACAGAGAGGACACTTGGGACAGCACATAAATCAACCCAACCTCCTTCTCCAGCCCCCCTGGAGGGATGGAAATGGGCAGAAAAAGCTTTTCAGGTCCAGTTTTTCTTTTATTTTTTTTGTTTTTTCTCTCTGATGAAACCCGTCCTTCACTTTTATGAGCCAACATCATGGACACTGTCAGGCCAGCCTGACCCATCAGCAATTTGTTTTCTGAAGCTGAGGACACAGGAGGGTTCTGCTCGAGGAGGAGCCACACTGCCTGCACAACACACCGACTCTCTGCATCCCTCGAAGGCAGGAACATGTGTGATTGTACCAGATGCCAGAGCAGCTATCTGGATGGACAGGAATGCATGAAACAAATTAAATAAAAATAAAATAAAATAAAATTTGTTTTGCTTTGCAGACGTTGTTTTATTTCTTGGGTCTTTTTTTCCCTAAGTGCTTAAAGGCTTCATTAGTTTTTTGCTAACTCCTCTACTGAGAACTAACGGACTGTGTTGAGCACTTGACAACATCAGTAGTATGTTAGAGACAGAGGATTCAACATTATAAATCCAAAATTTCTCTGAGAAAAGAAAAAAAAAGGAGAAAAAAAGTTTCTTTGTTTGGGTTTTTGTTTCTTCTTCCAAAATAGAACACTGTCCTTTCAGGAGGACCTGTTGCAACAGGTCCAGCTGAAAATTTCAGGTCCACTAACCAAACTTCCATCATGGTAGGACAGACTTATCTTCCAGTGCCACCTGATGACCATAAAACTGGTCACCACCAGGTGACTCGTGGGAGGCAGAACAACCACCTCATCTAGATGTTCACAGACTGAGATTAAGGAGAACAAATGACAGGGTGATCAGTGATGTTATTTGATGAACTGGATGCAACATCCCTTTTTTTTCTAGGTTGGATACCAACAATAACTCTTTCTGAGGGGTGATCAAGGCATTCCACCTTCCACAGCCAAAGGCACTGGGAAGATGAGGTGGCTGCCACTCCATCCAGTAGGAGTCTTCAGGCATTTGCATTAAGCTAAACCAAAGGAGCAGAGCAAGTGGTGGCCAGAGCCCAGAGTGAAACTCAAGCTCCAGTCTCTAGAGTCACCGTAGTACATTTTATCCAAACCACAACATCCTACTGACAGATATTTCCAAAAGTCTCCAACGCTCCAAAAATCCAACACATCTTGTCACACGGACAGACACACATCCAGATTAATTGGTATGGTTACAGGTAGCCCTAAACGGGAGGTGGTGGTGTTTAAACAGGATGGAAGTTTCATGAATTATTCATTTTTATGTTGGCATCAACAAATATTCAGGTCCTGAGCAGGTTTGTGGTGTCTCCTACAGCTCAGCAAGGCAGGACTGCTCCGTACTGAACGTGCCAAAGTCTTGTCAGTGTGGCTGCTGGCAGGAGCAGATTTTGTGATTCCCAAGCTCTAAAATTTCCACACAGTCTGTGATACATCCTATGACCAGACAGGGACTCCCTGCATGTCCCATCATCGATGTTGCAGGTAGGAGGGGTCTCCTGTGACTCTTGGGGTCTCTTTCTACCTGATAGGGGTCTACTTTTGGTGAGGTGTTTGCTCCACACTAGGGATATGAGCTGTTGTGTCCTATGTACCCATAAATAATTTCCAAAAGGGGGAAAAAAAAAAGCAAGAGTGATATTTTGGCTTTCTAATGCAGCTCGTGTGGCTTTTCTGCTCCCTGTGCAGCTGGATGTGGTGGGAAAAAGAAACAGGAACTCAGCGTCGCTTTACAAAACATTCAGGGAGGAACACACTTTGTTTTACACAACCCCCCCCAAAAAAACCCAAATCTCTCTAATAAGCCTGGATCCTCATTGGCTGTGGGTAACCACAGGAGAGGCCTCGAGACAATAATCCTGAAATCTGAAGCGAGGCAGACCATCCAACGTCAGCTGAGGTCCTGTCTGCCCATCCAAATCTTTGCTTCCTGATTAGCTCACCAGCGGGAGAGTTTCCTGGACCTTTTTTCCTGAGCTCTGTGTCAAGGAGGGAGTTTTAGGACAGGGTTATTTATCTGGATGTGGTGGGCAGTGTGAGGGAGCATCGCTCAGTGGGGAGAACTGGTACCCAGAGGATGCAACAAGGACCCTGCTATTGGCTCACTGTGTGGCCTCGGACAGACTGTGCCCAACGTGGGCTCAAAGCCAAAATTTGTCTTTGACTTAGCTTTTTTTTTTTTCTCCTGAAGCCAACAGGAAAATATCTGTTTCTTTTACACGTTCTTAGTATATTTGTCTTGAGCTTTACAGCTTTGCTGCTGCTGTTCACTCTGTTTCCACAACTTGGAGGCTGTTGCAGTTTTTCTGCTGCCCAAACTCTCTGGCTGCCCACGGTGCCTGGATAGTAGATCTCAGAATCATGGAATCATAGAACAGTTTGGGTGGGAAGGGACCTTTCAAGGTCATCCAGTCCAACCCCCCTGCACTGAGCAGGGACATCTGCAGCTAGAGCAGGGTGCTCAGAGCCCCCCCAACCTCCCCTGGGATGGTGCCAGGGATGGGGCAGCGACCACCTCTCTGGGCAGCCTGGGCCAGGGGCTCAGCATAAAAAAAATGCCTTCCTTATACCTAGTCTAAATATCTTCTCTTTTAAAACCATCCCCCCTTGTCCTGTCCCAACAGGCCCTGCTCAAAAGTCTGTCCCCATTTTTCTGATAGGCCCTTTTAAGAACTGGAAAGCCACGATGATGTCTCTCCAGAACCTTCCCTTCTCCAGGCTGAACAACCCACCCATCTTATTTGGCTTCAGCCCATCATGAACTTAGGAAAAAAAAAGATGAAAAATTTTCAGTCTTTTACCCATTCTGCTTTTATAAGCACTCCAGGATGTAAGTAATTGACTTTATTTTGGAATATTAAAGTTAAACAAAGACTGTGAGATAGAAAAGTGATCCATGAGGCTTGCTGGTGTGCTCTCATTTGTTAGAGAAGATGATCTTCAAAGGCTGAATGTGTGTAGGTCTCTGCAAGAAATGATTTACAACTCAAATAAAAAAGGTACCACCAGGTAAGGAGGATGAACTATTATGGATTGGTGCAACAAACAGTGGCCTCTCTACTTCATCTGCTGTTCAAGATCCTCTAATTCAGCTCCTGGACCTGGGACAAGGAGCCAAGAACATCCTGCTTCTGAGGAGCCGCTGGGTTGTGATCATGGTGCAAACAAGCAGATCTGTTTTCCTTAAATATTTCTGCCCTGAGGTGCTGCCCTTTGAGGAGGTCAGCAGGGGGTCACACTTGAAAGGCAGAGGGGGCTGTTGTTTTGATTGCTGAGTGGAACAGGCTGTATTGAGCTGCAGACAGAGCCAGATTCTGTGCACAGGCTGGGAGAGGAGCTGAAATTCCACAGTCATTCATGGAGAAAAGTCTCCTCTAGGATCCAGGTGGTAGGTGCATCCTCAGCATCAACAGCTGAGGTTATTTTCTATTACTAGGGGTGGTGTAATTGCAAAATCTATGCAAAGGATATTTATTGTGTCTGCTGTAGGCCATGAATTACTAGCAGGTGAGGTAAAATCAGTGTGTGTCTGCTGCTGAGAGAGAAGAAAAGTCTTCAGAGCAAGCACCTGTAGCATCCATCTGTTTGCTTCAGCTCTTGAATCCATCAGAGACACCAACAGAGGTAAAATCAGTGTGTGTCTGCTGCTGAGAGAGAAGAAAAGTCTTCAGAGCAAGCACCTGTAGCTGTTTGCATCAGCTCTTTAATCCATCAGAAACACCAACACCAAGATTATGAAGGCAGGAGGTTGAGAGTGGTAAGAAATCATTAAGGATAATTTATCGTGGGGGATGTTTTGATGGAGCTGTGATTTATCCTTTGTTTTTTAACTGGGATCTTGTAATAAATACTAGAGCTCAACAGTGGGTTTGCAGTTTATATTCAGAATCTAGCAGGTAAGTTTATCTCTACAGAACAGTCTCACAGAAGCAGGATGGGCCTTAATTTTGGCAGTTTTCATGGAAACAGGTAAGTAACCAGATATTTGCTTTGCTTTCCCAATGCTGGATTGTCAGTGGTTTCTTGTAGCCTTGAACAATTTTGGAAAGTCTTGCTGCTTGAAAGGAGTTACAGGAAAGGGTCAGTCCTAACCATGTCTAACTCTTCTTCTAACCTTGAGGTTTGGTAGACCTTGGCTACTCTGGAGAGGGTAATCTGCAGTGTTAGGGAAGGCTGCTCTATATCTAACTGAACAAAAAGTACCTGAAGATGTGCCAGTGTTATCTATGAGTGGTAAAAGAAGAAGGGAAATAAAAGAAAGAGAGAAGAATTTAGAGAAAGGGAAGGAAAAAAAGAAGGGAAAAGGGGAAGGGGAAGGAAAGGGAAGAATTTAGAGAAAGGGAAGGAAAAAGGAGAAGGGAAAAGGGGAAGGAAAGTAGAGGAAAGGAAAAGGAGAAACAATCTTTTCTCACCATTTGGGCTCAGTTAATCTGTTCTGTCTCTGAAAGAAAATGGGGAACAAAAGGAGCTGCACTGGCACCACTGGGACTTTAAGCACAGTCTGAAATGCTCAGTTCTATGTCTATCTTTCTCTACACACCCTCCCAAATTTTTAACTCTAATTTGGCTCTTTTTTTTTAACCCAAGACTATTTAAATCCTTCTCCCCAAGCTCACACCACCACCACCAGCACTGCAAGACAACTCCCTCATGCTGAAATACGGTAGTATAAAAGATGCTACTGTTCTCTGGATGGGTTGGAGTTGCAGATTTTCCTTGGCAAGTTCTGAGACAATATTTGGAGGCTGTTGATTCAGAACTGTTAACTGTATTAATCATGTAACAAACATGCACTCACACTGCCAGGCCTCATAAATCTTTCTAGCCTGCAACCTCCCATCATAAACACATTCAGAAACACTTAAGCAATCCCTGAGCCTGGAAGACCATTATTAGTTTCCTATCATATGCTTTAGGTTTGCTGAATTAATCAATGGGAAGTCAAGATGAGCGTGAGTTGAAACCTCCAACCCATTTTTCCATCCCAAGAGGCAAGTGTAAGATAAATGCCTGCAGCCAACTGTCTAACCCTGCAGCCTCCCAAGAAGCTGTTTGCACGTTGTAACTATAATTACTGTTGAAGCTCTTCTGCACACCAGATTAGCATTTTATTGTGCTAAGTTCCTTAAAAACCTTGTAATTCACAGCAGGCCATCCCTGCCCTGAGAAACTCCTCGTCTCTGTGGCAAAGAAAGAATTCTCTTAGTACTCAGAGCAGGAACTAAAAGACAACCAAATTAAATAATTTGCATAAGATTAGTAAAGAAGGTAATGGAGGCAAGAATTAGCACACTTTTTTTAAAGTTTCTTTCTAGCTCTTTGATCAATCTAGGGCAGCAGCACACAACTCTCCCATGGGAACATCAGCCCCATGGAAAGATACAAAGACAGAAGGAAACTCTTCGTTTCTCAGGTTTTTAAGACCTGAGTGGAATTTGGTCTTTTAATCAGACCTCTTACTCTTCTCACAATGCTATTTTTCACTCAGACAGCCTTTTCATGGACAATGCTTTTAGTGAGGCACGCTGTTTCAGTCCTCACTGCAATCCTGAAATGAAAACTGTGGTGGACACCAAGATGTCCCTCACTCCTGAAGCTGTGAGCTGCCCTGGTGGAGTCACCTTTCTGGGAAACCTCCCTGCACCAAATGCCTTCCAGTTCTGACTAGGGAAGAAACTTACTCCTGTAGAGGAAGTAAGTGAAAAAGAGTAAGTAAAAGAACTTTCTTCTTGCTCCCAAAGTCATTCCTCCCACTCACCTAAATAATGACGACCAAAATGGCTTTGAACGTAGAGGTGAGTCATGCTGAGAATGTCTTGATTTAAAGATGTCTCCATTAAACATCTCAGACAAAGTCACAGACATCTGGATTAAGTCCATGAGAGTTTTGCTCTTGGAAGCAGACAGACAACTCTGTCCATGAGATACCTGTCATGCTCCTTTCTGACTAACAGTGGAAAAAGCCAAAGGGGAGAACTGTTTTGGGTAAAAGCTTGGAGATAGGCTAGGTGAACCCAAGAAAAATTCATGTCCAGGACTGGAAGTCAAACTAACTGCTTGATGACCATCCTGCCAGGTAAAACCTTCATGACTATCCCACCAGGTAAAACCTTCATGACCACCCCACCAGCTTTCTGCTGGAGAGCAGATGCCACACCCAGGAAAGCTGTCAGCATCTGCATTACAGAACATCAAGAAAGACAGGAATGCATAAGGATAAAAATATTAGCTAGACCCAACTCATTCTATTTACCTCTTTTTTCCATTTTCTCTTACCCAAATTCCCTGCCAGGTAAAACCTTCATGACTATCCCACCAGGTAAAACCTTCATGACCACCCCACCAGCTTTCTGCTGGAGAGCAGATGCCATACCCAGGAAAGCTGTGTCAGCATCTGCATTTCAGAACCTCAAAACAGGAATGCATAAGGATAAAAATATTAGCTAGACCCAACTCATTCTATTTACCTACTCCATTTTCTCTTATCCAAATTCCCCTTCACTGTGCACAGGATTTGTTTAAATGATAAACTGGTCAGATTGGTACCACGCTGTAAAATTAGGACAAATTTCAGCGTACAAGGAACTTGATCAAAGTCTTCGTGACCCAAACTTTGAAGATCTTTATAGCTGCTTCTGAAAGGTCTGTGCTGATTCTTCAGCTGATGCTTTCAGCAGTATCAATGCTGAATAAGATAAAATACAGTACCCACAAAAGACAAAACCTACTTTTCATTCCTATGCAGATAAAATGGACGTGTCCAGAACATGAATTTGGGTTGATGTCCTTGGGTAGGATGAAGAGCTGTTGTAATAGCACTATACCACCCACTGGCAATATGTTGTTGAGAGAAAGAATTCAGTAGCATCTTTTAGTCCTTGTTTTATTTTTTTCCCCCCATGTACACTGGAATTTTTATGGCAGGAAAGAGAACAAGTCTGGAGACTTGGAAGAACAAACAGGAAAAGCTCAAAGACACCCTGCAAACACATAGCAGATATAGAGAAACAACCCAAATCCTTGAATCTACCTCAGAATTTGGACTTCATCTAATTTAAAGTGTCATATACAGAGTTTTCATTGGCAAGGGGGAGCAAGTGGGACATGAGCATTTTAGTTTGTGTGATCACTGTATCTGTGCTCAATACCCTCCTTCAATAGGGTTGTCTGAGACTATGAAAAGTTCTTTGGATTCAGCTGCAGTAAACTGGCACCTTTGCATTAATAAGGGGAAAAATAGGATGTCATAAGTGAATAAATTGTGTTCTGTGTCCCTGGCTGTTCTTCTGCTGCTCTGTCCAGTGTTGACTTTGCACGGTTTAAAGCCTTTTCCACAAGTCTATCTTTCCTCCCTTTTCCTCCCTTTTCCTCCCTTTTCCTCCCTTTTCCTCCCTTTTCCTCCCTTTTCCTCCCTTTTCCTCCCTGCACCTAAAAAGAGTGGAAATACCCATTGGCAGTTCTTGTAAGTGTCCTCCTGAACATCCAATTCTTCTTCTCACTGGCTCACAGAGGTGAGTCAGATCCCCTTCAAGAGATGTCCACTGTATTAAGCACCTGCCTGCTGCTAATCAGACAGAACTGGCTTTTGCTTGGCTTGGAAATCACTTGTAGTTGTGGTAGTATTAAACCTCATTTCAGAAGGAGTCACAGAGCCAGGGTTAAATTCATTCACATTTCTCCTTCTGGTCAGAAATAAGCCCAGCTCTACAGAAGAGCCTGCACAAACTGACGTGGCCTTCAGCCAAACCTAAGTCACATCAGCATTAACAAACTACTAGAAGGTTGCTGGGGTTTGGGGATTGTTTTATAGGGATGAAAAATAAAATAAAATCTTGAGCAGTTTATCCCTGTATTTTTTTTCCTAGACTCTTTGCTATAGACCTGTCATTCTAAATGGCAAAGTGTCCCCTTTTATTTTATTTTTCATCCCTATAAAATCTTGAGCAGTTTATCCCTGTGTTTTTTTTTTTTCCCAGACTCTTTGCTATAGAGCTGTCATTTTAAATGGCAAAGTGTCCCTTGATTATCTTTCCTGGAAAGCTCTGTAAAGATCTGTTTCCCATAAAGCAGAGGACACACCTTCTCCCACCCCATCTCCTCCACTCATTTTATTTTATTTATTTAAGGGATTTTTTTAATGTAAATCCATCTATCCATCCTATCAAATCCAGAGTCATTTCTTGACTAAAGACTGAAACTGCTTTTTACTCTCAGATGAAGCAGGGCGAGTCAGAAAGAGAGTAATGGGTGATTTTGGGGGTGGTTTTGTGAAGAAAGGGAGAGTGAAGTGCATCTCCAGAGCAGACGAGGGAAAGATGGATTAACTCACTGCAATGCACTGTGGTACAAAGTCAGCAGAACTTCAAAGGAAATGAGCCATAATTCAGGAGAAGTAAAAACAAGCAGCCACTCTTCTCAAATCCTTCTCTCATTCTTTTTAATTTTATTTTTTTTTCCCCCCTCTTGCTTTCTAAAATTCCGTTGTAGTCAGAGGAATCACAGTGGCCAAACACAGAGGTTTTCAATCTATTAGTTTTATTTAATCACGACTCCTGGGAGGAAAAAAAACGCTGTGCTTTTGGAAGATGAACACACTCAGCAGGAGGCTCCCATGAGGGATTCCCACCTCAGACCCTGTCACAGCCCTTTTTTCCCCTCCATGAGCCCCCATGCCTGATGGAATCAAGGTGGGCTTTGAGGTGGCTACCATAAAGCAGCAGAGGGTGTGCAAGTCAGGACGTGCACCTCCTGGCACGGGTTAATCTGGGCTAGGTTAGGAGTTTTAAAGTGAAATATATGAGTCTGAGCCACCAAACCTCCTTTAAAGTCATTGAAAGGAAACAAATGAGGGCAATTCCACCATCGTTCAAGAAGCTGCTCCCTGGAAGTGCCTTTTTCTCTCCAATAATTTTAACTAGGAGTATAAGATGACAGGCTATGGTTTAGCCATCTGTCAGAGGTCTGAAATTCAGGTCAGTGAATCCAACCCAGGAAACACCACTCAGGTGTTGAAGAGTCCATCACAAGGACTCCCTCATGCAAGTCCCTGTGTCTTCTGTTCCTTTGCATTTAGCTGGAAAAATATAAGGAAACCAGAAATCAGCAGGAGGCAGCAAATGGGACATTAATGATGGTAAAATTATTTATACAAATTTGGAATAATAAAATCATTTAGATTGGAAAAGACCTTCAAGATCATTGAATCCTACCACTGCCAAGTCCATCATTAAACCATGTCCCTCAGCATCACATCTACATGGCTCTTAAACCCCTCCAGGCATGGGGACTCCACCACTGCCCTGGGGAACCTGTTCCAGGACTTGAAAACCCTTTTGGTGAACCCTTTGTGCCTTTGTTGATCTGTTGGGTTCTGCTGGCTTGGGAAATAAAAATCAGGAAGACTCCCATCATATCCAGAGGGGATAGCTGTCCTTCTGGTACAGAGCATGCTGCTCACTGAAGGTACATCAGAACAAGTCCACAAAGGAGAGGAGAGAAAGACAAAGTGCTGTTATTCCTCTACTACACTTGATTTCCCCTGCAGGGAGTTATTATTGCCAGATGGATGTTGAGTTATGTTAGGATTGACTAGAGCTACGTTATTCCCAAAAGAAAATATCCCAAACCAGTTTTAGAAACTCTGTCAACTCTAACCTCAGATATCTATTAAACCACTCCAGATATGACAGTTGTTGGTTTTCACAAGATGCTGGATTATTATTTGTTTGTTCCTATTTTGGTTACGCCGCTGACAGAAAGAGATAAATATTATAGTCACAAAATCCACTGGGTTTCTCCAAGGCATGTCTATGTCCCCTTGCCTAATTAAAGCTAAACGTGGAAAGAACAGGCCCTTTGGCCAAGTGTTTTCTTCTTTGGTATTTTATTATGAAGGACTGCTTTGTTTTATTTTTCTTTCCTATTTAACCTGATCACAACACTTATAAATAAAAACATCCTTACTCCTCCCAACTCTTGATAGTCCTCTTAGACTAGACTCAGACTCTTCATAGTCCTCATCAGTTTGAATTGTATGTTCAGCTAAACAGTCATTTTTTTCTTGGGTACTTCACCTCTTTCTTCAGCAAACCATAAAGAATCAGTCCACAGGAGCACTGCAGAATGAAAGGAGCTCTGGTTGGGGACCAAAACACCAGGAGGACTGAAAAAGGAATTGTATTTATGGGTGAGCTATGGACATGCTTGAGCTGGTGAGCATAGAAAATATCCAGATGGCATTATTTTTAAATAAGAAGCAACCAGTTTGTAAGCCTGCTAGAGATGAGGGAGCTGCAATACTTTTGTTTGATCTACAAGTACTCAAGGCATGTAAATAGCAGGAAGGCAGAATTCTGTGTGTACTGAGATTTGGTGGCATAAAAATAAAAACAAATTCATAGAACATGACACATTTTAGGTCAGACATGAGAAGATTTACAGCCATGAGAAGAACAATGTTTTGGAAAGGTTCCCTGATGGTAACAGAGGGGGCAGGAGTCCTTAATGGTCTTAAATGGAAGTTGATCGATGCAGAAAGGAATTGAAAGATTAAGTTGCTTGATTTAGTTCATAATTGCATCTAATGCCCCCAGATGCACTTTTTAAGTCTCCTGTGGTCATTCAGTCTTGGAAATTCACCTAGGAAACCCCTTGAGATGCTCAGTGGGGTGCCAGCAAAGCACCTCTGATCTTTCCTGTAAAAATACAAGACCAAGCTAATTTCACCACTCGGTTTCAAAGGGCCTCAGACTGACTGGAGTTAAATTTGGTTGACTGTGAAGATGCATTGTAGGATCCCTGACTACCCTGTGAGTAATTTGAGCTCAGATCTGTTCTGCCAGAAGACAACAGTTAGTGTCACCACCTTAAGCAAATCCCATTTTGAGGCTGGCTTAGATTTTTCTCATTAATCAAAAAAAGCCCAAAGAATTTTCTATTCCTCTATGTGCACACTTCACCTCTCATCCTAAAGCTCAAGAAACCCCAGAAATCAGAGAAAAAAAAAAACCAGAAAGCCTCCTAAAACTAAACAAACTCCTTCTAGAATCAGAATTGCCAAACTCTGACACCACTGCAGATATAAGGGGCTGGTGGCCAACCAGAAAAGGCCATTGCTCCCCGTGGTCAGCATGGGTGGGATACACAGTTTTTATTAATCAACTCTCTTTTGATTGCTGTTTTATTTCACCAGTTGTATCTGAGAATGAGTTATCTTCTAGGTGAGTTGAAGGTTCTCCTGACAGGACCACAGAATTAAAATGGAAATCCTTGGAGCTCTCCTAATGCAACACAACTTCACTTCTTCCTCAATTTAACTTGTTTTCTCTTATAAAAGGAAACTAGGGGAGTTTCTTCCAAGAACTCACTCCTGTTATTAGGAAGCATTTCTTAACTTACCAGTTTAGATTGATTTATTACTATCCTTTCCTCTTCAATATTCTCATTTACTCATGAACAAACCCCAGGCTGCCTCTCAGGAGCACCAGTAGATTACACAAGACAAAAAAACTCCTGTGTCATTCCAGACACTCACCTTTTCCTTTCCAGGGAGTCTTATTGTGCTTTCTGTACAATAATTGAGCCTTTCTGTACTTCAGTGCTAGTATGAATTCACCTTTCCTTGTAGAAAGCCCTTAGGCTCCCAACATATCCCAGCAAGAAGGTTTTTAATGTGCCAAAAATCGAGGGCTTGCATTTCTGGCCTTGAATTGGGAACTTGTGTTCTGTATGTCCAGCCTCTCCTCCATGTGGCCAGCACATTTAGTGTATCTATATGGAAAGGGAGAACCAAAAGTTGCCTTGTCCCACAGAGAAAAAGTTTCCCAGCATTAAGTAAAAATGGAATAAAGATCCTACTGTTCAGACACGCCTTAGAAACAGAATGAATAGAGCTGACAGGCACAATTTGGAAGTCTAGAAATATATTTGTCATCGAGGGATTAAAAATGGAACAGGATTGGGTTACAAGCACCAGCAGAAAATCCGTTTCCTATCATGTGATGGTGGCAGTCGCTGCCAAGGCCAGGATGGGTTTTACCTTTGTAAGCAGCACACCAGTCCTGCCTGGGTCTGTTCTGGAGCTCTTGTCGTGTCCCAGACACTCCCTGACATGCTCTTTGAACCCACAGGGCAAGGTTTATACCGTAGGTTAGGTTTGCTCAACATTGACTCACCTCCCCACCCAAAAATCTGACGTCTTCTCCTCCGTGCCAGGAAATGAGAGGTCGGAGGACAATAACCCAGTTGGACATGGGAGAGGGGTTCCTATCCTGACAACCAAGAGCACTGGTGGGATGCCTCTTCAGAGCCCCAGTAGTCAGAGGTCACGTGGCTTCTTTTGCAGCCTACAGGAGGCAGGTGTTGGGCATCTCCAAGTTGTCCACTTACTTGGTAGTGTTTTTGACCTGACTGCAAGAGAAGGCTTGACAGGATGTTCATGACCTCATCCCTTTTCCTGAGTCTTGTCAGGCTCTTCACAATCTCTGTGAATGTTAAAAGGAAACTGGGAAAGACCAAATTGTCCTTCCTCAGATCGTAGTGAAAGTGCTGAGTGATCAGTTTGTTCTGCTTTGGGATCTTTCCTGAAAGAAGCAATCTTGTTTTATAACCTCGTGGCTGTGGTCCATCTCTAGTCAACAAGCTTTTGAGTACTTCTGGAACAACACAGCCCATCCATATCAGCTGCTTTCTGTGCTGTGATTCACCCAGAGTCATATCACTGCCAGACTAAAAAGCAGCCAGAGAAGGCCTGGCTAAAGTTTGGCCACCTTTAATCAAGTTAGTGGACTGTCATGAATAGTAGAAATTAATTAGTGTTTATTGGTTTTGTGGGTGGTTTTTTGAGTAAATGGAAGATAGGTTGCATATCCAGGAATCCTATATGGACTGGAAACGAGGGAATACTTAAAAGCTGTAATAAAAACTCTCCTCTCTTTACCTCCTAGACAGAGAAATCATCCAAAAAACACACCCTCCTTCACAGAGCACTGCCAGACACAGACCCTTGGAGAATGTTGTGCTCACATGAGATACCAAGGGGATCTTCCTGCTGCTGAAAAGTAGGAAACGTTAGAATGAGTTTCCTGGAAAGTGAGGGGAGCTTCCCCAGTGGGGCTTCCATCAGAGGATGTCTTTATGAGACAGTGAGATAAACATCTGTCAATATTAATACAATCATACTTGAGCCTACCTTAGAGATGTCCCCTCAGAACACAGAGTGATTCCATCGCCCTTTGCAGAATTCATGTGAGGGTTAGTGCACCAGTATCTAAGGAGAGATTTCTCACCAGTATCTAAGGAGAGATTTCTCAATCATTTCATGGCCCAAACATCACATCCTGCTACAGAAGCACAGAATGATAGGGGTTGGAAGAGACCTCTGAAGATCATCCAGTCCCACGCCCTTGCTGAAGCAGATTCACCTAGAGCAGGTGGCACAGGATTGCATCTAGGCAAGTTTTGAATCTCTCCAATGTCATATATCATGACACTGTAGTCTCATTTTGGCTGGAAAACACCTGGAGAACATGGGAAGTCCAAGCAGTGAGAAGATCCATGCTCCAGGTAGGCCTTTATTCACCTGAACCACATAACAGTAGTCCCAGAGGGTACCATTAGTATGGAAACACCATTTTCTGGGTGATGCTGGAAATGTTGATCCTCATCCCCCAATTTGTGACCACCATCTCTTTTTGCTTTCAAATTGTGATGCTGCAACTCGTTTCTCATCTTCAGCTTTGGCAAAACACTGAGGGAAACCTAAGAATGGTGGTTTTTTAGTGCTGTTGGTTGATAACAGTGATGTTCTGGTAAGATTTGTTTATAAATGACAAAAGAAATGTCAAAGAGCTTCATTAAAAAACAAAACAAAACAGAAAGTAGGATCATAGAATCATTAAGGTTGGAGAAGATCCAAGATCATCAAGTTCAACCATCACCCAACGCTTCCATGACCATCAAACCATGCCCCCAAGTGCCACATTGACACATTTATAGGACCTACTGTATGTTTTAGCCTAAAGCAATAAACTTGCTTTAATCATGATGACAGTGATGTCTGGTGTAGTTTAATGTGAGAAACACCTGAAGTCAGCCACAAGTTTGAGCAGAGTGAAGGAGGGTGTAGGAGATGCTGTGAATTTCCAGCAGTGTTGCATATCAAATGATTTGTGTTGTCTTCATTTAATGCTCAAACCTGGAGGGAAGGACAATTTGACCATATTAGCTCATCCAACATCCTGACTTGAATATAGCAAGAAACTTAGAGGAGGTTGTCATCCCCTTGCAGATTTGACTTGAGAAAGCCTGAAGAAAAACTAAAGAAACCTGTTTTCAGTTTTACCCTTCTCATCTGCAATATTATAAATCATAGGAAGGCTCCAGGGAGAGCTTCTTGAAGCCTTCCAGTATCTGAAGGGGGCCTACAAGAAAGCTGGGGAGGGACTTTTCACAAGGGTTTGTGATGATAGGATGAGGGGTGATGGCTTTAAACTGGAAGAGGAGAGATTTGGATTAGGAATTAGGAAGAAGTTCTTTGTATGAGGGTGTTGAGACACTGGAACAGGGAAGTTATGGATAGTGGATCACTGGATGTGTTCAAGGCCAGGTTGGATGTGGCTTTGAACAACCTGTTCTAGTGGGGGATGTCCTGCCCATGGCAGGGGGGCTGGAACTAGAGGATCTTTATGGTCCCTCCCAACTCAAACTATTCCATGATAAAATGATTCTATCCAAAGTAGAGGCATCTTCTATCACAACACCTTTTATTGCAGTTCCTGGGTTTGAGGACATCACAGTGCTCACCATCAGCTAAGCAATGTTTTCTCCAGTATCTTCTTCAAAAAGCCACCGTGGAGCTTGCTCAAAATGTTTCCACTCAAACTGCTTTCTGATAGAATATTAAAATTCTTGGCAAAAGGATTTTTTCATCCTTCCAAAAAGAGTTTCCTTTCCATGGCAGATTTCAACATTTGCAGTGAAAGGAAATACCTAAAGACCACAAACGTTCCCAAGGACAAAGGGTAGGATCTTATGGGAATTGTATTTTTGGTACCTCGAGTCCTTCTTCCCTGGTCTGGAGCAAAATTTTTCAGTTAGACTACATCTCCCATGATGCCACAGGGCCAAGGGGTCTCATGATGTTCTCACGGAGATGAAGCTATGAGGTTTCTGCCGTCCAGGGAAGTGAGTGGGTACAGAAAATATCAGAATTACAATCCAAAGAGTAAGGGCTGCACATTTTCCAGATGTTTATTTTCAGGCTTTACCCAAAAGCTTCCATTTTTCAACAGAACAAGATTTTATCAAAAAAATAGCTGTGTTTTCTGTGGAAAAATCAACAACCCATTCTAACCTGCTTGGTTTTGAACTGTGAAGGCCAAAGGACTCTCGGAGAAGCTATACCCAAAGGGTTGGGTTTTCACCTGGTCTCCATTAACATCATGAGCACTTGTTCTGAGGGGAACAACGCTGACTTAGAGGGGCTAAAGGTGAAGCCAAAGTTTTGCAAAGTACTCTGTGTACTCCAGACAAAAAGCAAGACATATTTTCCCTTTAAACCCTGGCTCGGGCAGAAAATGTGGAAGAATACACTGTTCTTCTCAAAGCCTTTATAAATATCTAGTGGTTTCCCATTCACCTGAGTTAACTTTAATAAATCAGATTTTTTAGGGGGGTTTGGTGATGATCAATGTCATGTATAATCAGGAAAGAAACTAGTTTTGGTTTTATAGCAATGTTTGCATTGGTGTTACATTTAATTTAGTATCAGGAGGCTCCTTCTCACTTTCTGTACCCCATTCCATCTACTGCTTTCTGTATTTTTGGAGATTGCACATGGAATTTCTGCCATGCTGTCCATAGTAGAGGAGGAGCTGCCTGCAAATAGCTTTAAAGGTGCTGCATTGATCTTTCAAAGCCTCCCTTAAAGCATCCCTTGTCTTGAACTTAGACAGCTTGATGACATTTATTTTTCTGACTTAACAGCAATTGGTCTACTCAATACAGTGGGATTTAGCAGATCAAAGACAGACCTGTGCCTGGATTGATATTATCTACATCTCACCCCTCTGCCAGCTCTGGGAGACCCCC
>NW_008614251.1:31884-43649 GCF_000691845.1 Merops nubicus | reverse complement strand
TTCTTTCTAGGGGTTCAGTCTACCCTCGGACCACAAGCCAAGGACAGAAATGTCTGACTGTGACTTGATGACTCCCCTGGGGTGCAGTTTCCTTTGGACTGTTTTGACTGGGCCTGTTCCTCATTAACTCTGTAGCTGGTGTCCTGGCCCAGCCTTAGGGCACTCCTGACTTTGTTGCACAGGAGGCTGGGAGATGGATCTGCCTACTGACTGAGCCTTCCAGGAGAGTGTAATGGATATTTTGAGAGGACTTGTGCTATGCTGTGCGGTGTTATGTAGTACATGCTACACTCACATGCTAGAGAGTTTACTGTCTTTGCCAGTATTAGCTTGGGAAAACTAATTCAGTGATAAAACTGCACAACTCTTCTGATGTCTTTTTTTTCTCCTTCAATTCCCCTGCCTTACAGTATGTTACCAGTGAAAGTAGGTGTTCTCTTTGCGGATTATCTGGGACTCTTCCGTGAAATGGATACCTTCAAAGGTCGAGCCAAGAAGGACTGAAAAAGTGCACAGTTCAGAGAGCAGCAACTGCACAGTGGACCTTGTCAAAAGTGGTGGTGGGAAACATCTGCTTCTCTAGCAGCTCTGAACTTCAGGTGCCTTGCTTCTCATTAATAACAATTTGTAAGCCAATTGCTTGTCAACTGACTCTCAATCAACAGCTTTCACTCAACCTATTTTTTAATCCAGTGAACTGTTTTCTTTTCACCTCATTATGGAAGTACATGAATTGAAATGAGTTCCTTTGATTACTTCTCTTACAATGCCTTAAGTTTGACTGTGTATCTTCCAGTAGTAATTAGCAACTTTTGGGGGAGAAGGCACCAAGAAACAACGTGTGTGTCAGGGACCCAGGGAAGCCTCTAGCGGACCTGACTTCTTGCTGCCATTCACTGAACCATGAGGAGGGGCTGTACAGCTGGTGCCATTCCCATTCCCTGGTAAGCTGAGGAGTTCCAGAGTTTCCTGAAAAAGCAGATTCACATTTATACAAATGGAAGTTTTGTGAAATGAAAATATGTGCTGTGTTGGTGCAAACCCAATGAAATATTAATTCTTAGCGAGAGTGATCTCGGGACTCACAGATGACTGTGGATCTTGGGGCCACATTCAGTACAGGCATTGTTTGTTAATGAAGATCCCAAACGTAGCTGAGAGTAGTTTTAGGACACAGTAGGACCAGACATGAACTTCTCCTTGGGAAATCCTGGTTGAAGTGAATCTAAAAATATATGCTTCTTGATGCAAACAGTAACATCTATTATAGGACACTTCAATCTGCCAGTTTTTTTAAAAAAGTTTACAGTGAGGCAATTCCAGAAATATTCGGAGGCTTCGTATTTCCTTGATCCTAGTCAAATTGGTTTCAGGCCTCATTACGGTAGGGAAACTATAAGACTATATGTCTTTATTAGCTTACTGGCAGTAACCAAAGACTGAGTGTACGTATCAGTTACTACAACAAATAGGGTCAGGAAGTTTGGGGAGAACTGTGATAGACAAATCTAATTCCTGGGCAAATGTTTCACAAATATTATTTTCGTTGTAGAAGGTAACAATGAAAATGACAACGGATCCTGTGTCACAGCATTTATTGCATGGTGTATGACAAGGTAGAATGAATAGAAAGTCACATCAAGACAAAATATTGTGGACATGACTCCACTGCTGGGTGGAGCTCAATGTTTCTGATTTTGAGATAATAGGTAGATACATAATTTAAAGTATGTCATAAATATTTGCACTTAATTCATTCTGGTCTTTGAAAATACAAAAAGCTGCAAATACATTGTCAAAGATCACAGCTGTAGTACTCTTGCCTACCTAGAAACTAAAACATTTCTCACATGAACAAGAATTAGGATCATTAGAATCTTCAGTCAGTTAAGAATCTGTTTACACTTTTCCTATTAAAAGAACCTCCTCTTTATCTGAAAGGGCATTCCCACAGGATGACGAATTTAAGTAACACCCATGTTCAGAAGCAGGGGCTGACTATGCCAAAAGTTAATTGAACTCTGAAGATGGAGATGTGGGAGAACAGGAGTAAGCAGTAGCTCTGTGAAAGATCCAGAGCAGAAGATTCCAGAGATTTGCCATGTTTGCCAGCCCATATGAGTATTTCTGTCTGGACCTGGATAGTATGTCACATTCTCTAGAGAAATGTTTCTCTAAGCCCTGAGGAAGGTAAAAGAAGTACAGGGAGAATCAAGAAATATATGCATGGTATCTCTAAACCAGAGCAGAACTGTATGGATCTCATGGTTGTTTCCCCCCCCCCCAGATCATTAGTTGCACTTTAGTAATCTCATTCAGGCTTGATGGGGCTCTGAGAAACCTGATCTAGTTGGGGATGTCCCTGCTTACTGCAGGGGGATTGGAGTAGGTGACCTTTTGCGGTCTCTGCCAACTCAAAGCATTCTATTGATTTTTCACCAACATATAAGGAGTAATATTTAAAGGGATTAATAAGTAACAAATGTTGAAATTAAGTGATCAAAAGCAAAATAATCTAACAACAAGAAAAAAATATTGTGATGAAAAAAGCAAAGCAGAATTAATAAAAAAATAATAAAGAAATACATTATACACGGAGGCCACCTACTGGATGTTGTTGAATTAGCAGAGCAAATGGTAGAAAAACTGTAAAAGTTTGTTGGCAAGTGTCCAAAACAGAGTAAAAGAACTGCCTTGCTTGTAAAAACAAAATAAACAAGCAAAAAGAGAGGAAATAAAATCTACCTAAAATACACTGAGAAAAACGAGAAATAAAATCTGTGTTCTGGAAACTCATAATATTTTTACTCTTTAAGAAGTTTTAGATAAAGCAGCTGAAATTGTTATGAGGATTCACTTCGGTGTCTTTTTTTTTTTTTTTATGGCTCTCAGTCCTCCAAAGGGATGTTATAAGTTTTTCCAATGATAACATTGTCGCTTGTGCTCTAATAAAAGTGACATGGATGAGCGTGTGCTGAGAGTAATGCCACTGCTTGGATCTGGATTCTTCTGTCTGGGCTGGAAAGCTTGTCTTCATCTTTCTCCTAGTAATCAAAGTAATTAGTCCTAAAGGAATCTCAAAGAAAACTTCAAAACGATTTATTCTGATACTTGTATTAGGAAAAGTGAATTTTTATCTCTTGAAATGTGGTCAAGATAATGACTAATCATGTTATTCCTGAGTTGATTCCTCTTCACTTCACTGAAATGAATTTAGTGTCTAGATTTGCTAATGGCAGTTTAAGGCCAGGTTGCTCTGAGAGGAGCATAGCTAGGCACTGGTCTTATGTAGTTTTATTAAAATTCAGTTTGTTTTTCAAACTGGCAAATATAGTGTATATTCTTCAGCTTTAAATTATAACTGTTCCTGAGAAAATTCATCAGTCCAGGAAAGTCTTTAGGCTTTATAAATGTCAGTGCAGAGTCAGGGGAGTATGACTGAGAATAGCACACTGTCAGCATTATCTTGAGGAGCACTTCGTATGAGTCTAGCTGAGACACATATAAAAGCTGAACATTCTTGATGTCTGATTTTTGACTTGCAAAAGTCTAAGAAGTGTTTTTGGGAAGATGAAATGCCACCACCACTTCCCCACGCCTTTTCATTTCCACAGCCCTTCCCTCTGTTGGTATGGAAAAGTGTGAATGACTAAAGAATGTGTAGAAAATTTGCTGCTGATCTTAGTGCAGATTGAGTGAAACGCAATCTAAACAGAAAACTCTTATTCTACCACCTGTAGCAATTCAATCTGTAGTGATGAATTATAAATGTCTTGTTGGTAACACCAGGTTCTAAAGGGATCAGGAGCAAAATATCAAGGATCTGGCAGAGGGTGGTTGTCCCTCATTTCAGTGAGGAGGGTGGAATTAAGCTGATTCAGACACTCGTGTTGTGAGCAGCACTGTAGGGTGCGGGTGGAAGCAGGCTCCACATGAGGTCCTGCTGACTGTCCCCCACTGGTGGTAAGAGCAGTGCTGCCACCCCTGTCCTACTCTACAAGTCCTTAGTGCAGCTGGTCGGTAGGATGAGGACCTTGCATGCTGTGGGATATCAAGGCATAGGACAGATGTTGTGCTCTGCTGTGAATGTGTGAGGGGTGGGCTTTGGTGTGCAGGAGGGCATAGTAGAGCAGGCAGTGCTGTTGTGGGGTTGGGTTCATCTGACAGAAGTGGTTTTGAGTGGGATGAAAAGAAGGTGAGCCTCCAGGCTGGCCTCTTAGGGACTATAGGAAGAACTCTGATTTAGTCATTGCTGGATGGATTGAACCAACGTGGGCTATGAAATTTAGAAAATAAATAGAACTGAACCAAGTTGAAAAGGAGAAATTTCAGCTTTCCTGACGTGGTTGCCCCAGGTAATGGTGCTGGGGGGAGCACAGTGTATCCCTTCCTTTCAGCCTGGATGCACAGTTCCATCAGACTCCAAAAAACTCAGTTCACCGGAGAGCTTTCTATCTAGTAGGACAGGATAAGAGACCACCTGGGTATCCAGTAAAAGCCTTGACAGTTTTGGTCTCTGATGTCATGATTTCTGCTTCTGGTTGTTTTGTAACTAAATAGACATGGAGAATACAGAGCTCAAGAGCTTATTCCACAGTTAAAAAAGAACAAGGTGGGCTTGAGACAGACATGGCTACAGCGGCGGGGAGAGGCCCGAGTGAAACGCATTGTCTGGACAAGTGATAGAGGAGAGCTACCATTTTTCACTCCGAGCATCTGAGCATACCCTGTGCTTACTGATACTGAAGCATCAGAAGGGAGGGGGGAAAGCACTGTCAAGGCTGAAAGTCTGCTCTGTGGTTTTCCAGGCATTTCACTGCAGATTTATAGTCGGTAAAGTTGGCTTCTAAATTATAGGGAAGTATTAAATTTTTTTGCTGGCTTCAGGATGTTGCTGATCTTCTGTGAACGATTTTTTTTTTTCCTTCAGAAAAGTTTCCAGTTCCTAGGGAATGGATTGTAGATTTAAGTTCTTTTTTCTTCACTGCTGAAAATAATATGCTGGTCTTCAGCTGGTCTGCAAGAGCAAGTCTAGCTTTCAACATGTGTGCTACTTTGTATTTACTGAAAATAACTATCATAGAATTGTTTTGGTTGGAAGAGACCTCGTAAGTTCAAGTTGAACTGTTACCCCAGCACTGCCAGGTCACTACTAAACCATGTCCCTCAGCATCACATCCACACAGCTTTTCAGTCCCTCCAGGGATGGGGACTCCACCCCTTCCCTGGACAGCCTCTTCCACAGCTTGACAGCTCTTTCAAGGACGAATTTCTTCTTAATATCCAAATTAAACCTCTCCTGGCACAACTTGAGGCCATTTCCTCCTGTCCTGTCACTTGATTCTTGGGAGAACAGACTGACACACAGTCACAGCCTGATACAGTATAACCAAATATACTCAGTCTCAGTGAGAGGCTTTTATCAGTCTGAATCAGGTAGAAGAACTGATTGTAATGGCAGTGAACAACTATCTGAGAGCCTGTCATGAGACTTCATGCAATTTGTGCAATGCTTGAGCACTGGACAACACACCACACATCTTTTGTACTTGATTCATTCTCTGTTTAAAATACTGGTGGTAGAGCTGGATGAATGTATTTGACTTGTAAGGAACCATGTTGTCAGCAGGCCACATTTTTTTTGCACAGGACATGTTAAGGAAACAGAATTATGCTGCTTATTCTGAACTATTTTCTGTCAGTTGTAAGCAAGGACAGATGAAGTCTACAATAAATCACCACAGTTTGGGTTCCTGGTGCAGTCATCTAATCATCTAATAAAAAGGTGTTATAACCATGAACTGTGGTTGCTTGACATATTCAGGATGGACATTAGGAAAAACTTCTTTATTAGACTGATAGTACATCACTAGAGAGTGCGTCGAGGGAGATGGAGGAATCTCCTTCCAGGTTTCAAGGCTCAGATAGCCAAAGCTCTGACTGACCACATTGTGTTGAGTGGGAAGTTAAGTTAGAAACTTCCAGAGATACCTTCCAGTCACTGTGCCTATAATTCTGTGAAAGTCCTGTGAAAAAGAAAAGCTAATTCTGCCTGCATGAAATGAAAGCTGGCAAAGTTCATCTGCACTTACTACAGCCCATGAGTATTTTTCATGTGATTTAGGAATCATTCCAAACATGGTGACATCATTCACACAGCTCTGCACTGTACAACGGTTACAAAGGATCACTGCTATCATTCTTTGGCTGTTGATAGATGTCCATATAGCACAAATTTAAACCAGAAATCTCTATGAAGCTACAGTCCTTATCCTAGGTTACTTGCACATACATGCTCCACGAGCAAGAAGAGAAAACACCTCTGCACTGTGAGGTTTTTACACGGTTCTACAGCAAGTGTCCCATGAATCACAAGAAGGAAGTGATCAGTCACCACAGCCTTCCCTGGCAGCTGTGTGAAGATGTGTCATACCCTGGGTTTTCTTCTTCATCTATCAATGTCAGCATTTTTACTAGTAAATAGAACAGCATGAGAGCCTGAGCACTCTCCCGTGGTCATCTGTTACTGGTGGGTTTTGTCCTTACCAGTCAGCACTCCCAAACAACACACAACCACAGTTTTGAGGACAGTACAGGGATCATTCCCTGAGGCCACCCAATTTTTGAGGGGAAGAGAATTTAAGCTTGTAGATGTCAGCAACTTGACATCCTACTTCTTATTCACATGCTTGTTGCAACACAAAAATGTCCAAAATTGTATGTGTTTGCGAGGAGTCGAGTAAGAGAATGTATTTCTCAGGTGACTCACTGGACATGAAGATTCAGTTGCTGGCAAACATTGTTGTGGTGCTGGTAGATTCAAGTACCATAAAAACTGCTCATCTCGTGTCTCAGATTTTTTTTAAGTTTTTGCAGCTGTCTTTCTGAAGAAAAAGAAGCAGTAATGGTTTACACATTTATATCTACACTGCATTTTGTTGCTAATATCATTTGATGTCTCCCAGATGTTTTAGAACAGATTCTCTTTAGAACAGATTCTGAACTTCTTCATGCTACTCAGCGGAATAATAACATTTTTTGTTCTGTTAAGTATTAATTTCCTCATAATTCATAGCATTTACTTTGTTTTTTTAAAAAAATCATTATTCAACACAAATGTATCAACACAAATATAAAATATTAATTTAACTACTTATTATATCTTTAAATTCTCACTCTCTGGTGCTAATAGCTAGTTTGGGGCCATCACTAGATTTGTATGGAAAGTTAGGATTGTGTTCTCATGTATCATTACGATTGTTTACATAAATGTAATTTCCTCTGCTGTTTTCAGACTTAGTCACTCAATCTCATGAGGCTCTTCTTCCCTTCATTTTCAGCACTCATTCCTACATGTGTAAGAGCATCAGCAGCACACCATGTCTCCTGCTGAGTCACACCTTTTTGTGGTCATTTTGAATATGATGAACACTTTGGTGCACAAGTCCTAGAGGTGCTCCATGTAGTCTGTGACACTTGGCATTTACTCCTATGTCTCCTATTGTTTTGAACAACTGTAATGACACAAGGGCTTTTCCTGTCTTGTCAGTGTATTTTTAAAAAATCTTGCCAAATGTCTGTTTTGAATCTGTATAGGCTATGTTAATTTTTTCTTTCTTTCCTGTAGGCTTCTTGATTCCCTCAAAGAAGAACCATCTATCTGTGAGGCAATGTAGTGGCTTCCTTAAAGGATATGAAATTCTATCGTTATTCTGTTTTGCTGGTGTCAGTCATTTATAGGAAACAGACATTGCCTCTTCTAAGGATGAAGCTCTTCACTATGAGGGTGGTGAGACACTGGAACAGGTTGCCCAGAGAAGTTGTTGGATGCCCCATCACTGGAGGTGTTCAAGGCCAAGTTGGATGGGGCCTTGCACAACCTGGTCTAGTGGGAGGTGTCCCTGCCTATGGCAGAGGGGTTGGAATTAGAAGATCTTTAAGATCCCTTCCAACCCAAAGCAATGATTCTGTCATTCTAGATATTGAATTTTGTGAATGGAAATGGGCACCTGAAGTCATGCAGGAAAAATATTTCTGGAGTACATAATTCGTTTGCTTTGTTTTCAGTGCTTTAATAATCTTCTGACAGAATTGCAACAATGTATACGTTGCACATTTACCATTCACTGTTTCCTCAGTCAAGAAATATTGCTGGTGCAAGTTATATTTTCCCATCAAAAAATTCCTGAGCAGTTATGAAAAGGAAACTACCCACTAGTAAACAGGTACTAGTTTTTCCTGTTCCACTGCAATCAAGACGTGCAAAATATAAAGCAATGCTGCAGAATATTTGGGCTTTCCAAATGCTATTTTTTTTCTGTGCTATGAATAATAAAATAAAGGACCCTCATGGCTGAAAAAGAATTGGGGAAAAAAAAAAATCCTGACAGGCTCATTGTATTTAACTGTTCAAGTCGCTAAATCTTTAGTCTTCATTATGATTAATTAACTGAAGAAAATTAAATGGCAGTTATTACAGCGCTCAGGTGTGGACAACATATCAGCCCCTTGTATGTTCCAACAAGCAGACACTTGCTCCACAGAAGCAATAGGATTACTTGACTTCAGGCCTGGCCTTTGACCTACAGATCCACTTATCTTGAGTGGCTAAATGTCACTAACGTGGATAGAAATGACTATAGAAAGGTAGCACATGCAGACCCTCCCATATTCTCTTGCAGCACTTGAGATGGTCAGCCATGGAAAGAAGTTGGGAGGCATGCTGGAGAGTGTACTAGGTTGCTTTGAGTCCTTTCTGCGGGCTGGCAGTGATGAGTAATTGCTAGGTGCTATTGGACTGTTCACGTGCAGAGTTCAAGATCAATCTCTCTTGCATCTTTTTTATAATCAAACTGATCAGGTGGCATAAAGTCAGGTACTAGAGAAGGGTAGATGATACACTGCTTTATTACTCACTCCTTACAACCATGCTGCTCTTTCTGTCTGGTTGACTCTGTACTTGGACAAGGTTAGCCCAAGGATGAAAAACAGCTGTGTGAAACAGAACCCATGGAAGAATCACGATGTGAGGAGAGCCTTCCTGAGGAGAGCAAAATGCAATCTACGTTGGAATTAGTCAATCCACATCTGTAACTGATCAGCTGAATCTATAATTTAGAAGCTCTTTTGCATTCCTTAATTGTGCATTCCTTGATTGTGTTAAGTTCGGACATAGCATTACCTATGAGTAATGCTTTCTGTGATCTTGGATTGGCTAGAAGACCCCATCCCATGCTGGCAGACAGTGACACATTGCTCAGTTATTCATGCTTCACTTGCTTCCTGGCTGGACTACAAGAGTCTGATGTATTTGGTCACCAAGCTTTTAAGCACTTTTAACAATTCACCTAGAATAAAAAGCTCTCAGCCAGGCTATTTATTTTGACTGTATCATCAGACCTGTCCTCAGCTGTCTACAATCTCTTCCCGCAAAGAAGTCAAAAGTAAGATTTGGTCCTTCTCGTCACAGTGGGGTTTCCCACAATGGCCAAAAAGCATCTACAGCTTAGTGTTGACAGCTACACTCATCTGTTCCTGCAAATGAGTTCCCTTCGCTCCCTATCTCCACCTCAGCAGGAGGTGCTGTCATAAAAGTTGTCTGTTCAGAAGACCGAATGTTCTTGGAGACTGCTCTAGGTTTGTGAAATAAATATCTTGGGATATAAGGACAGTCACAAACCTAGCCTTCCACTCAAAGTACAGGACACATTTATTTGACCTTCTCTAGCAAAGACACAGGGTCACCATACGTATTTTTATATACTCTACCAAAAGATGACACTTCATTGCTCGAGCATCTTCCCTTGGGAAGAAGATGAGAGAACAGACAGCACGCAGCAGGCAAGAAGTCATGCTGCTTAATGTATTTTGGAGGGACTCTCCAATGCAATGCTGGTGAGTGAGGTATAAAGAACTCTTGCAAAGCTGAGCAGAAAGTTGCCTTGATCCCATGGTGGTCTTGATGCAGCCTTGATACCTGCTTCTTTGAGCCACATGTCAATGGAGCTGAGAAGGTAAACACACCCTTTTGGTTCTGCCATTCGAACATTTGCAGTACTGCCCTAGGGTGTGACATGTGAACTGTCAATTGTCAGCATTTTTCTCTGGTAGAAGTTTTTATGATTGAGGCCTAAACCCTGGAAAACCACCCCTTGTTCTCCTCTGCGTTCAGCCTCAAATTCCATAACCAGTGAATTCCAGCCTCCACTCCCTCTAGAAGATGCCAGATTTCTTGTCAGGCTTACAGCTCCCTTACCCATGGCAAGAGCTCTTGGGTGAACTTGGCAAACGCATGAACACACACACAGAAAAACTGATTGTCGTACTGATAGGGAAGTGCAAAATAAATACTAATACAGCAATAAAATGGAAATGAAGATAGTGCCCATATTTTTACCTTCTGCCTTTTATAAGAATTAATTTTCCTTCACCTTCTACCTCTTGGGAATTCAGTAGAAACTTAAAAAAATTTAATACTTAAGTTGTAAGGGATTTTAATGGTAGAGTTGTACGCACTTAAAAGAAGCGCAGCTGAACCAGCATCTTGGAAACCTGGTCACAGAGATTCCTGTCAAAGTTTCATGAAGGACCTGTGAGAGTAAGTGAATTTCCATGCCTGTTTCATATGCAATGTGTAAATATATACTAAAGTAAGTTTCTTTCACTGTTTCATAAGAAGAGCCAAGAGTCCTGCTATATATTAGTGTGAGACTCAATGTGAGTTGTGTACTTTAAAAAAATAATATAATTGTATTTGTGAAAGAATAAAGAGCAATTTCCACAGCATCATTTTGCTTAACAGTCATTAAGAAAAACCATCCTGAAAAGTCTTCAGTTATCAGACAGAAAATATTACCTGAACAAGGACTAAATCTAAATAACTCATTAATTCTGCTAATGGCTAAGGAAAAAGCTTATATTACTCATACCAATGGTTTAAAACTATCCAGTTTCAGTCCTTCTTTTTCTGAACAAGGATGTTAGCTAGGTGGTTAAAAATCCCAAAAGTAATTCAAAATGAGCATTATTGTTTTCCTTGTCTCCGGGTTTCATTTTTGTTTTATGTTTGCAAGGTTGTGCAGGAGGTAACAAAAGTAGCTGAATTTATACAGCCGAGAACACAGGGTAGATACAATCATGGATATTGCTAAATTGCTGGCATTTAAGTTCTTCACAGCCATTTGCTTTCAAGCATTGCTCTTTTGTTGTGTGAATCTTCAACAAAGGGAGTAATTTCACTCCATGAATGGTTAAAAGGTAAACAAAAGATACTGGCATCACTTTTGAAGGCCTAACTGAGGAGGTATTTTTAGTTAGCCCTGAAAATATTGTGTTCTCCTTGCTAATGATAGCTGAAAACCCCTTAACTGTATCTAAACCCCTTGTTAAATTCACTATTTATATATAAATACATAGTTATTGCAATATGCAATTGTCACTACAATACTATCTTCTTTCATAATGAATTTGACAGTCTTGCATTTATATTTCTGTCACTCTTCCTCATGCTCTGTCTGACCTTTTCAGGTCGCAGATAAGGAAGGACCCTCACTTCCATCGAGCCCTGTAGTTGAGAGAACAGTCAGTAACAGAGGCTTCAGAAACTGGGAATTGTTGATTCTTCCCTCAGAGGGCATTTTGCCAGAGAATTCTGCTTGAGACTCATGGAAATTCTTGGACTAAATATATGCATGTATAGGACTGGAAAAATATATATGAAGCATGTGTTTCTATAGGAATCCTAGTCACCTAAAGCATAACAAAAT
>NW_008614251.1:24613-31853 GCF_000691845.1 Merops nubicus | reverse complement strand
ACTCTTTCTTTGTGGCTCAGATTGAAAATGGCTGTGAGCTTGATGGTATCTTACTGCTCGTTTTTACCAGGTTTGTAGTAATTGATAGTCACTAATCAATCTTTGGCAGAGAGAAGAAAGAGACCGTGAAAAGGAAAGACACATTCATAAGTGCTTAAGTAAGAGTGTGCTTGTGTTTTTCCACTTGAACTTCAAGCATGATCTTTCTGACGGCATCCTCTAAAGTAGGAAGTGAAAATGTGCACCAGATAAAATAAGAAATGGGGATATAAAAAAAGCATAAAGTTTCGCATTCAGGTTTCCTTTTTTTAAAGCAAATTATTTCAGTATCGATTCTCCAGTCTCACAGGGTTCCCCCTCAATAAAATCTGTAAGAACAGCTGCTGATGTTGTGAGAATTTAACAATGAATATCTAACACTTCTTCCAGAACCTGGTGAAATTTATAGGGCTTTTTCCCACAGTAATTGGGTGTTCAAATGTTTCCTATCTCATGCTATGTATAAATATTCAGAGTTGTACTTCTGCAAATACACGCCTAACCTGGGCCAGCTGAAGGTGACTGTCCATGCTCAGTCTCCTGCAGTGATACAGATGCTTTTCGGGGCAGGCAGACTTAATTCACACACTCACATACACAGAGTGCTCAAAATCTCAGTGGTACTTCAGACTAGTTACCTGCCTTCAGTCTCCTTTTCTTTGGCCTTTTCTCTGGCTGCGTGGGGAATACATGCCTGCAGTTGTGTTGACAGTTCTCAGCAAATTAATTAAATACACCACATTAAAATCTGAAGCTCATGGCTGTTAAGTAGTATGGCTTAGACAGCCTGATGACACCTGGACCACATGAACATTACCTGGGATATCGTCCTTCTAGGTAATTAAAAAACATGGTAGAGTTCCCGGGAAAGACCTTTTTCTTGTCTATGTTACACAGCAGGAGCTGCAACATGCAGTGAAATACTTGTGCCTTCCAACAGAATTGAAATAAAAGCATGAAGAATTGCAATGTTGTCTGATGAGCTCCTCAGACTGAATCTAAACTTGGTTGGGGGAATGCATTTTTTCTTTGAGACGGAAGCACGTAGGGAGCATACAAAGACTGTGTTACAAACATGCAGTCATGCAGTGGGTGTCTGCCTCAGAGAGCATTTAATTCTGTATTTTTCTGTGTTTGTCTTTCTCTTCCCCCTGTAACCACTGGGCAACCTCACTGGTTTCTGTTATTTCATGTTACCAAGGGTTTCCAGATTTGGTTCTGCCCCATGTCTTGTCTGGATCCAGCAGTCTTCTGGGCATCTCTTTTTGATTATCTTGCTGCACTTTTATAACACTTTACCCTCCCAGCTTCACTCTTGTGCTCAGTCTTTTCTCATTGCCAGGCTTGCAATTAATTAAGGTACTATTAAGGCTGTTGTCAAGAACCTTCAAGAAGGAACACAAGAAGTGTCCCAGCCACGTGAATGACTCCAGGATGCATTAGAAAGTGTACGTGATTTTTCTGATAGACATGACAGTTTTCTGAAAAAGAAAAAAAAATTCTTTCAGCACAAACCCATGAAAATTCCACTTAAACTTTGAAATATTTACAAAAAGGAATTGCTTTCAATATACAGATGCTGATACTCAGTGGAGGACTTTCCCTTGTGCATTGAGCTCATGTGGCAGGGTACAGCCAGGCAAGATCTTACAAGTATCAGCTGGATATAGATCTTGCAGTTTTATAGCAGCATTTTGTGAATCCGTTTCCTTTCATTTGCTTTCTTGCTGGGCAACCCTCTCGTGTCATTGGTAGATCTCCTGTGTGGGCTGCAGGTGAGCAGTGCCTGGAGAAAAGGAGGCTCAGGGGAGACCTTCTCAATCTCTACAACCCCCTGAGAGGAGATTTTACCAGAGGAAGGCTCTTTACCTAAAATCCTGATTTGAACACCTGCAGCTAATTCCATAGTCATGGGAAAGACATCTGGTGTTTTAATGGCCTGCTGCATTCAGCTTGGAATATTTGTTTCCAGCTTGCCTAATTAGTACCTATTTATTAGTTATAAATAATTGCTAATCTGTGAAGTGAACAAAGAGGGTATAATCTGACATATCAACAGCATTGTTATGTCTTGTCATTATATATAGTTACGGTATATACGTAATTTTTAATAGCAGTTTAAACTTGGATATAAATTAAATTGTTGGATATATCCTTCCTGCCTGGCTTTTGGTGAATACTAAAAGTCCAAATACTTGAACTCATAGCACTAAGAACATAGGTGGAATTCCTTTACCCCATTTTAGCCAATTAAATGGACATCTCAGGATAGTAAAACCATCCAAACTTCCTCATCTGCTAGTGGAAATAAATTGCTGCAAAGTAATTAATGCTATCAGAAACCAATCAGGCAATGAAATGGGTAGATGAGTCTGCCACCTTGCCTCCAGATGACCAAAATGATTTGAGACAGGTCACATGTGTATTGCTGTGGGACTATTCTGGTGAGTGAATAGATTTTAGTATCAATAAGCAAGTGCTGCACCTTCCCATCTGAAACTCTATTTCTTCAGCTGTGCTCTTTCTGTCTGGAGGAAATATGGAAGATACAAAAGCCTCCAAGACTGATGTGTCTCTGAGATAATTTTTAAGTTGCATGTGAAAAACAGAAAGGCTGATTCTCAAATAAGAAAGCAAACAAACCAAAAGCAAAAATATTTCACTGAAAGATGAAATTACTAGGACAAAAAGGAGACTATCATACACTTAAAAGCTAACTATATCCCACCTCTCTGTTTTGAACGCAATGCTAGTTAATGGGAAGTGCTTTTTCCTTGTATTTCCCCAGAACAATGACATTTCCTAATAACAATAAAAGAGAAACACAGTGCTGCAAGTGTAGTATTATCAAGTTCTCCTAATATTAATCTTCTGCACTTTCCTCTTAGATATTTTAACAGGCTATGTTAATAGCTACCTGAACGTATCTCTGTTGTAATAATAATGAAGGAGCTATTTTAAAGGTGTTTTGCATTTGGTAGGACACAAACCACTAAAACTCATCAATTACCATTAACATCATTAGATACAATGCCATCTCCAAGCTGGAAATGCACCTTTCATTTACAAAGTGCACGTGATGCGAATTTATCCCAACAGTCCATCAGCTGTGGGTGAAATCATGTGTGGTTGAAATCACTTAAGTCTTACATAGCAAGAAGTGTGCCGAGAAGTATGGAGGTTGTTCCTTAGGTAGGAGTTCCATCTGTTGCTTCATCTGATACGGAACAAACATTTCTTATATAAAAGAAATTATATTTATTTTCCTGATTCTTATCTTAGTTATTACAGTTGCTTCTGACTCTCATGCAACTATGTGCCGTTGTTGGAAAGGAGCTTGCAAAAATGCAAACTGAAGGAAACGATTTATGAGAAAGTCACTGTAAAGTCTTTGCACAGTGAATAATCAGCTGTCATGCAATTACTTATATTAAAGAATTATATATATTAAAGAAGTATATATATATTAAAGAAACACCACCAGTTTACCAGGTGGTAAACATATCTGTGTAAGGGAAGCGCAGGCCTATGTAACCTGGCTTAAATATGGAAGGGAAACAATTTTCTTCTAATTTCCACTCCCATGTGGGTCCAGAGTGTGGGTGTTCACCTCCTGCGTTCAAATACATGGTTAGGATCACGGCTCTTCTCTTAATTGACAGCTGTTAACTTATATGGAGACTCTCAGATTGACCATTTTAGCAGTTCAGTTCCTTCAGCTTGCAGGGAGGAGTAAGCTATAGATAACAGAGGACTTCAGATAACAAAGTAGACATCAGGTCTAGCCTTCTTTCCCACTTGAAGCTAGTTTGCTGTCAGACTCTAAGCAGCTTTCAAAGACCTTTTCAGGACTATCACAGTCTCTGGCTTTTTTCAAACTCTTTTCCTGTTCTGAAAGAGTATCTATTTTATTCCTTATTTCCTGTTACCCTCTAGTGTATCATCCCAAGCAGACAGGCAACACCACTGACTCTTGAGCCAGCTCATCCTATTCCAGAAAAGAAAGTATCTTCATTTGTGTAGATGTAAGACAAGAATATATATGCTTGCATCTGCATGAAATTTCTGTTTCATTTAGCTATGGGAAGCAAAAAAAAAAAAAAAAAAAGTAAAGGAGCATTAAAAATATTTTAGGATACCACTTAAAGATTAGAATGTGTGACTCAATTAAATCTTTCGAGGAAACTATTTTGTGATGCACAAAGGCTAGCAGCTACAATCATATCACTCATATTTATCCCCCTCCGTCATAGTATGTACTTTGCTTTAATTATATATGTGCTCTTCTTCAATGCTAAACCCCTTGTATCATTCTTTATAGGACAGTTGAATCTTGTGTACATTCTGTAATGTCCAAAACTTGAGAAGCACTTTAATGTGTTATTATTGAGCTGAAAATTGTATTAGGTCTTTCCTGCTAAAATGAAAACCAAAGGGATTTAGGACCAAATTAATAACATCTCTTTTAGTTATACTCATCTGGTGCTAAAAGAGCCCTGAAAACTTAGCCTTTGCAGGGCACATGCAACTTGGCTGACTATACAATCCAAAGAAAGAGTGGAATTAACAAAAATAAATTGCAACATAGGGAGATGCCAAGAATTAACTCATGGGCAACACTGATCATGTCTGAAGAGCTGAGGGCACTTAGTGCCTTAGAACATAGAGATATTTCACAAGACTATGTGAAGACTCTTCACATAGTCTTTCACAAGACTGTTTTTTTGTGCCTCTCAGATTACGAATGTAGATACTGAAACAGCAAATGTGTTGTGTAGGACTGTTTTATAAAGAGGTGCCTTTAATCCCCAGCCTGTGGGTTGGTGGGATGGGAAGCAATGCTTCCTTGTGGTCCCTTCCAACCCTGACAGATTCTGATCTGTTTTAGCAGAGGACTTTAGAGCCCTAATGGCTCAATGGTTGAACTTGATGATCTTGAAGGTCCCTTCCAACCTAAAGGATTCTATGATTCTATGATTCACATGAAGAATGCTATGATGTGTGGTGCAGAAAGCACCATTTGAGATTCCTGAGCCTTCCCTCCATTAGCTAGGGAGCTGCCCTGCTATCTGAGGAGTTCAGTTGACCCAAAGTAGACATCTACATCGTACACACTTGCAGACATGAGCTACCTGGACGCCATTTAATGACAATGCAAATGAGAAGGCATTCTTGGGTGTGATTCATCTAAACTGGACAGCAGTAAGAAATCAGGTGAGTGGTGAGTTAATTGTCAGCCAAAACTCATATTGGAATATTGACAGGTTCATTTGCTAACCACATTTCTGAGAAAGAAGCAATGGAGGAAATAATAGAGTGGCTACTAGAATGCCACTTCCACCAACACAATCCTTTTGATCAATGCACACTCGGGAGGTGTGGAGTGTGAGAAAGGACCAAGCAACACCTGGTGACTGTTGGAATCCCTGCTGCCTCAGGCTGAGAGCAGCTAATGAAATGGGTGGCCACCGCATCATTTATTTGGCTTCAGCAGCAGTTCTGTGCAATGGTACATGGCAATTAGAGCTGGGTTCATTACTTTATAAATTAAAACAGCCATTCTTTATTAAGTCTGTGGCATCCTGAAGTATCCAAAGTGTTGAACAGAGGCATTGTATTGACTGAAGAAACAAACTAGAAAAATCCATAACAGTAATCAACACAGACTTTTGATCTGTCAATACCTGAGCTCCTTGAATTGATTTAAGCCTTAGACCTCATGAAATTATATAAAGTATTGAAAATCATGAGATAAAATAGAAAGTAATAACATTTTTCTAGGGATAAAAGTAAAGAGAGAAAGATTCTATTTCCAGTTAGCCTGAAATATTGTACAAGTTTGAATCCTCCTTGTCTGCAGCTTCTAATAGTGAAACATAGGGAGAGTACTTTTATACATGATTTATACAACCTTCACTATTTTCTGCATTTCACAGGGTATAAATAAGCATATTGGAACAGTGGGATTAAATCTGTTGGTCAATAACAAAGATAGTGACAGATGAACAGGGGATTTCCTGACTTCCAGCTCCAAGGTTACTCCTGCACAATTGTCTCATTACTTCTAGGAACTGTGAAATAAACAACTTTCCACACACAGGTTAAGAAGAAGATAGAAGTTACTCCAGAACAAAACTTCAAATATTGCAGGATTTGAAAATATGTTTTCCATTTACTGAATAAAACTAGTTAGTGTACAAAACAAGCTTTGAGTATCTTAAAGTGTCTTTTTATAAAACCTGTCCTACTAAAATAATTTCCTTATTTTCTTCCACTGAAAATTTCCTTAATTTCTTCCACTGAAAGGGAAATGTGTTAAATGCTGTGTGGGTTTTTTCTCCTCTTTCTGCACGAACAATTGTGTATTTTTCCCAGGCTTTGAGATTTTGCTCAGAACTTGAGAATTCTGAGTATGAAATGAAGTCAAACATTCCTGCCTGGCGTTACTGGCTTTTATTGAGAGCTCAGATCAAAGCAGCACATGGTAGTCAAATGAGAGAGTGGACTGTGCCTAAAAATCAGTGATCAAAAGACAGGTATGAAGAATTAAATTGCATAGTGGTCAATGTCAAATATCACACAAGAAGCAAATTTTCTGTCAAAGAACAAACACGATGCAAAATTCATTTTTACTGAAAGCTCTCAATTAGATGGCACTCGAGGTCTTCAGAATGTTTTGGATTCAATTGTTTTCTTCTGACCAAAGGCTTTATCCAAGCTGTCAGCAACCTTAAGGCATGATGTGAAGAGGAGTAGTATTTTTCTAGGAATGAGACTGATGAGACAAACACTAAGTTAGCCTTGTGCTTTTTCAGAACAAGATACTCTATAAATAAAGAAATCATAAATTCACTGTATTTTCTCAATGCTTCTAGTATTTGGCAATAACACGTTTGGTGCTTCCATGTTGTACGTGGAGGAAGTGGGTGACAGATGAAGCCATTTTGTGGGAGCACTGGAGGCACTTACTGGAAGCAGAGAGTTCTAGCTCAGGCATTGCTCCCAGTGCACCATCCCAGGAAAAATTTGGGAATTTCTCCACCCAACTGTAGCTGAAGACATACATTGGAGACAGAAGTGGCTAGAGGAATGCTATTCGCCCAGGTTATTAAAAAGAAAAAAACACTGTTTCTTCATAATTGGGTACATCAGACTGGATTCACTACAGGAATACTACCTAAAGGACTGTTTTCTCTAAACT